>NC_034593.1:71000783-71056493 GCF_900095145.1 Mus pahari
AGAGGCAGAGGCAGAGGCAGAGGCAGAGGCAGAGGCAGAGGCAGAGGCAGAGGCAGAGGCAGAGGCAGAGGCAGAGGCAGAGGCAGAGGCAGGGTGGTCTCCTTGAATTACAAGCTTGCCTGGTCTACAGAGTTCCATAACAGCCAGGGCTACACAGTGAGACTCTTGTCACAAACATGCAAACACCCCAAACCAACCAACCCCAAACACAAAATGACCATTTTGTCCTTGGCTATAAGTTTTGCTTATAACTTCCCTTTTCTTTTTAAAACAGTTTTAATCAAGGCTATTTATAACCATGTTTTAAAATGTCAAGAATGTCTGTAAGATTTATAAGCAAAAATAGCAGACTTTCTCCACATTTCTTTCTTTCTGTGCTTAAGAATTGCTCCATGAGAACAAAATTTAAAAAGGAAAAAAGAAATCAAAGATTTTTCAACACATGTCTTCTGAGTTTCTTTCACATCCCTGCATCTGGAACACCAGCGTGCACTTTGTCCTGTCATTTCTCACTTTAGAGAATATTTCTTCGCTTCCTTTCTTGGGCCACAGGAATTTGTTTCTGTAAAGTGATAATCTTTTCCTCTTGTCATCCTTTTCCTGTCCTTAATGCCATTAATTTAGTGTTTGGTGACTGGGTACTCAGCATTTTGTTATTCCAGTTCGGGTTAAATACACATTCAGTTGTATTTACCTGACTGTCACTCATTGGCCCAGAGGAGCTTGATATGGTCACACATTCTCTCTGGTTCTCTCTGTGTCACTGTAGGCTTTCTTAGAAAGTGCTAGTTGTGTTTATTTTTCGTAATCAAGTTCCTGTGCCTCTAGCTTTGCTTCGCTCACAAACACCTGGAGAGCAGAGGACTCCACCTCTAAGCATTGTTCCCCTTGGGTGATTAGCCAGTTTTTTGTTAGTCTCAGAGACTTTCTTCCTGGTGTCTGTCAGCACAGCCCTGGCCCAGGCAATCTTTTTGATCATATCGTCTTTCATAGCTTCTGTGTGTACTTCACGGGTTGTCACTGTGAGTGGCCTCTTCCCTTGTTCCCTCTGTATGTGGTGTCTTCTCACCACAGCAGTCTGTCTGCATTTACAGTTCTGGAGTGGGCATAGGTCTTTGCTGAACACTGAAGGCACCGTTGTGTGTTTGTCTGGTTCAATACTGCTGCTTAGGTATCTGACACCACTCTGGTTTTGTGCTATGTTTTCTATCACAGGTCCCTGAACATTTGTAGGATTGTTAAGTACCTTTTCAGTTACAGTGGTGACTTTCTAGCCCCTTCAGTCTGGCTCCGTTTGCCTCCATTTATCTGGTTTTCTGCACGGTCCCATTACAGTGCTCTCTTATTTGACTGTTGGAATTCTAATAACAAACTTATACATTCACACGTCTTGTTACTTATTTTCCAGTTTGTCTTTAGATTAGACATTTTGGGAGGGTCTCTCTCTCTCTCTCTCTCTCTCTCTCCTCTTTTAGAAAAAAAATGCAAACATTTTACTGTTAAGAACTTGCTATCAGAAACATCACACAGCTGAATTAACAAAGCCACAAAATAAGCACTTGATCTGTCCTGAAGTCTATGCAACTTAGTGAGCTTCTATACAGTTAAAACAGCCATTTTGAAGCCATGAGTTTCAACTGGGACTTTGTAATTTCCCAAACAATTTATGAAATAAAAACTTGACAGATAAAACTGGAAAAAGAGTTAGCATATGTCTTCTTTCATAGCTTCCATATACACCTGATAACTCATCCGCCCCTCTCCTGCATTTCATTCTTCCTCCTGAAACTCTCATTTGTGTTTCTATTTTGCTTACCAATTCTCTTAAATAAGATAAAATTTATTTATAAAGTATGTGTTTTGGATCACCTGGGTCTGGAGTTATAGGACATTGTGAGCTGTTCAAAGTCAGGAACCCAACTGGAGTTCTCTGCAAGAACTATATGCACTGTTAGCCTCTCTTAACCTCCGAGATATCTCATCTTTTACCCTCGGCCCTCAATTTCCTATTGACTTATTTTTCTTCTCCTATGCTGTTAACTTCCAAGAGCTTATAAACTAAAATCCTAAAATCCTTCTCCACTGAAACATAATACTCATCATATTCAATTTTTAGTATTAAAATTGCATGATTCTCTTTCTGCTTTTGCCTCTCAGTTTCTGTCTCTCTGTCTTTGTCTCTGTCTGTGTGTGTCTGTCTCTTTTGAACTGGATAGCTAAAGTCTTGCTATGTAGCTCAAATATCTCTGTCTCAGACTTATGTAGCTTTGGCTAGACATGAACTCATGAACCGCATGTCTCAGGTCTCTGAGAGCAGGATACGTGGGCACAATTTACTTTGCATCTTTTGAATGTTTCTGATCACAGGAATGGTGTGAACACACTGCTCCTGCTGTCCTACATTGATCCTGTTCTGCATGACTTATTCTTATTTGGCTTCTCAGCTCTCAGTAGTGTCATAGCTTTTGCCGTCCTTGCCTGTTATTGGCTATATAAGAATGAGTTCTAAGATGCTGTTTAGAAACATTGTGTGTACGTTCAAAGCTTGATGGTTAGCGGTCTTTCTTGTAGGTAAACTAGACAGAAGTCCAGTTCTTGTACTGAGGGAATTACCCCTCATTCACTTTTGAGGAAAAAAAATGAATGCCAGTGATATGGAAAAGTGAGGGAAACTCTGGAATGGAATTTCCATTCTCTGTATAGTCCTTCACAAAATTACCCTGATTTCAGTGTAGGTCCCGCCTTTACATTGGTTTGCTGTGTCTGGCTTCTAGGCCTGGAAAGAGAATGTACCCCACTCATCTGTTGAGTGTAGACAAGGCCAGTCTAGTCTCTGAGGGAATGGAAACATTGGCATGCTTCAGTCTGGTGAAAGTTTAGTCTGGTGCTGGCTGTATCTCATGTCTGTGTTTTAAGCCACACGATGCTCTAGTTTGTGGGGATCACTCGACTTCCTTACTCTGTTCTCTCACTTGCGGGTGCCATCTTCTTTCTTCCTTTGACCTTTATTTTCTGCTCTACATCTTCCAATATTTCTCTGATTCTCAGTTTTTTCATTCCTTGATTTGGCTTTCCTTTTAAAACTGTAAGCATTTAAAGTTTATGCGTTAGATATTTAAGGAATTGTAAGAAGTAAAACGCCAATACATATAATTCAGCAAAAATTTCTTCCTCCTCTTTTACTCCATTTCTATTAAAGCCTTGGGTCACACTTTAGCCATTGGATGCTGGAATGGTTGAAGTAGGGTCTGAATAACCAGTTTCCTTCTCTTTGGTTCATTCACTCAACTAACACGACCTGTTAATTACCGCACATAGAGACACTCTAGGATATAATTCTAATCAGATCACTTTCCCGATAAAACTTCCAGATATTTCCAAGTGGAGAAATTCATGGCTCATTTACCATTTGCACAGATTTCAGTCTAACCTCTTATCCTGCTTCTCTCTGAATGCATCTCTCATACAAATGACTTAACTCATTGTCTATGAAAAACATATGTCCTCTCATTCTTAGAATAACCTATTCTTCACATTCATTTAATCTTACTCATGCTTCTCAGCTACTACGAGGACTCCCTTTGCAGCCATGCAGTTGAATAGAGATGATTTGTGTCAGTTTTATGCCCTATTTCTTTCAATGTAACATCTGTAGCTCTTTTTCACATTTCTCTGCTCGTTTCTAAAGTTCACTGAAAGCCATGGTCCTAGCATATTATTGTCACACCGACTATGCCCAGGACTAATACTGAGGGTTTTCTAGATTTTCCTTCGGGAGAGAAAAATGTCTTTGTATTCATTTTGAAAGAGGCAAGACTCAACATGAAATTCCACTGGCTAGCCAGAGTTTGGAAATTGAGCTCCGGTTTCTGAGAACGTGTGCGTAGGCAGGCCTTACCTTGATTTTATAGGAAACAAAAGTAAGATTTGGCCTCAATTCTATGTCAGGTACTCACAGTGGATGAAGAACCAGGAAATTGTTTGGCTGGTGGTTAAAGGTCAAAGAAATGGAGCAGCAGCAATAACATGATAGAGCACGTTTACACAGGGCTCATGGAGCTGCTTAGTGGAATTTTCTTCATATCCCTTCATCAAAAGCAGGACTAGTCCACAAGTTTACTGAGACATTGAAAGCTGCTGGTATAGTTCTGTTGTCAAGCATTTGCCTACAATCTATTTCTGAGTTTAATTCTCAGCAGCACAAACATAAGCAAACAAGCAAACATAAGCTGATCAGCCTGCATGCCAGATTCTCAGCGACCCACCCTCAGGAGCTGATCATGTTTGCATTACTGCCCTCTTTTGTTAAATGGGGGATATGATTTTCCTCTGTAGCTCAGACTGACCTTGAACCATGATCCTTCTGCACCAGCTTTTAGAGTCCTGAGGTTGGAGACAGGCTCTGCCTCACCAGGCTTTTCAGCAAACTATTGCAAATGAATCAAACCCTTTGCTTTATGGAAGGCAAAGTTCCTTTGGAGAGAAAGCTATTTAAATGTAGGGTGTGAATGCTGCTCTCATTCAGGAAGAGTTCCTTAGTCTCTTAAGGATTCAAAGGTCAGATTTTACATACACAACGAGGCTACACCAGGGCTGTCAATGTTGAGTTCTTGCAGCATGTTCTTTCATGTATCTCATCATAGTTGTCCTACTTGTTTTATGCTATTTATAAGAAAAAATTAGATTCATACTTTATATTGACTTATTTTAAACTGCATATTCACTGTTGGTTTAAACATTGTAATATTTTTGTACTTGAAAATAATTCCGCATATCTATAAGTTGAAGGCATGTAGGAAAATGGTCATCCATCTTTGACACCATATTTTCTGTATTGAAACTCTAAGTTGAAGTAACTTAGGACAAGTAAGGTTTTAATAGGAGAGAGAGAAAGAGAGACAGAGACAGAGAGACAGAGGTGGGTATTGGAGAGATTCTATCATTAATTATAATTATGCAACAATGATTAATTTATCTATTCTGTGACTTTGCATGGTCTCACAGTTTTAAGAGATGACTTATTTTGCTAATGCAAGATAGCTACCCATGCAAATTAGATGGTAGTGGGGAATAAATAAGACGTGTATGAAAATGCTTTGGCATCATTAAAGCACATTAGCCACTGAGCTTTGGGGTATTAATTTAGGCAAAGGAATGACTGAATGCCCTCTGCTTGGCAACCAGAGTCATTTTTCTCCTGCAGCTAAGCAGCAGATTCTTCCCCGACTTATTAATGAGAATGTCAGTGGGGTGGTTAAGGAAGGATTGAAAGATTAGCTTTCCCTCCACATTTCCAATAGTCTGTCCAATCTATTAGTGCAAGCACACTTTATTTCCAATCTTCTGTAATACATGCTTGCTTCAGGAAGCATCTCTCAACATCTTAAAAAAATGGAGAGGTGACTTACTAATTCATGAGCAACCATTTACATATTTAAACCTACTGATATATTAGCAGACAGAAGGACCTATTGAAAAGAGTCCTATGAAGGATGTGAATGTTTAGAGAATTATGCTCTTCAGAGCGATAAATGCACAGTGATTCTTGGGCAATGGCTCAGTGACTAGGCACTGGCTGCTCCTCCAGAATACCTGGGTTCTATTCCTAGTGTCCACACAGTGGCTAAGAACCATCTATAACTCCAGTTCCAGAGGATCTGATACCTCTTATGGCCTACGTGGGCACCAGGTATGTGCATGTTGCACAGACATACATGCATGAAAGACAGCCATACACATAAATAAAAATAAATAAATCTTTAAAAACGAAATAGTATTTTGAACACATAGCTTGCTATTTTTCAGTTACTCTGTTTTTAAATTTTAAGTTGAGTGTTAGGTCAACTGTGTCTCCCTCTCTCTCTCCAGATCTTCACTGCGTTGGCTGCTATATCCATGCAGCAGCTGAGGGACCTTGAAATTCACTATACAGGGATCCTCAGAGAGATGCAGAAGTTACAGCAGAAGTTCTTCTGTTTATCACTGTAGTGATGAATGATAGTGATTTCCACTCTCCCGGCATACTCAGGAGAACATAGTTGCCCAAATATATGAGTTAAATATGAATATACTTCATAATTCTCTGTAATTTATTGTTTATGCATTGTAATTTATTTTTAAAAGATGTATAATGCCTTCACAAATGTTGCTACCCTTTGAGAGATATAAACCCATACAATGATAGTTGAAGTTCTCTCTAGATTAGGATTGCTCACATCATGAAGAAAAAAAATGCAAAATATAGATATAGTTTCTCATTTTTTGAGTCAGTTTCAAGTTGTCCAAGTTGACCTTGAACTTGCTATGTGGATGCAGCTGTCCTGGAGATCTTTATTTTGTGTTTCCACTTGCTGTGATTAATGGTGTTCACTCCCACACAATGTTTTCATGCGGTTCTGGGGATGGAACTCGGGGCTTCCTGTATGCTGGGCAGGCACTTTGTTAACTGAGCTACGTCTTCAGCTGTAGATCCAATCTTTAGATGGAATGATTGGAAGCATACAAGTCAAATTTCATTTGTTAAGAATCCGGTATGTGACCATCGTGTGGATACTTTATTCCTCCTTAGAATAAGGAACAAAATACCCATGAAAGGATATAGGTACAGAGACAAAATTTAGAGCTAAGATGAAAGGATGGACTATCCAGAGACTANCCCATCCNGGAATCCATCNCATCATCAGCCACCAAACCNAGATACTAATGCACATGCCAGCAAGATTCTGCTGAAGGNACCCTGATATNGTGGCCTCTTGTGAGGCTATGCCAGTGCCTGGCAAACACAGAAGTGGATGCTCATACTGCTTGTGGACGTTGTACATCGTGGTGCGCACTAGGCTCCGCACCACGATGTACAACGTCCACAATAGCAGAAGATGGCCTGGTTGGCCATCACTGGGAAGAGAGGCCCCTTGGTCTTGCAAACTTTATATGACCCAGCACAGGGGAAGGCCAGGGCCAAGAAGTGGGAGTGGGTGGGTAGGGGAGCAGGGGCGGGGGTGGGGTATAGGGAACTTTCGGGATAGCATTTGAAATGTAAATAAAGAAAANAATAATAAAAAAAATCAGAAAAAAAGGAAAAAGAATCTGGTATGCGTGAGAGATGTCGCTAGGAAGTGCTGCTGGTGTAATTCTGCTTTGTGAGGGAAGGGAGCAGGGAAAGGGAGTGTCTTATTCTTGTAGTATTTACCACACACTTGACCTTGCACTGGCATCTGAGGTCATGATTTTATAGTCTTTCTTCTGAAGAAGCAGGATGATGGAGTGGGGTGGGGGAGGGGAAATGGCTACATGAGAATGGGCGTTCTAGAGGAAACGGAGGTGGGACGTAGACAGAGTCCAACCTGGGGAAGGAAAGTCAGATGAGCCATGCTCAGGTGGAGTGCACGGACATTGTCTTCTGACTACTTTCTCAGTGAAATAGACCTCAGAGGAGGACCTCCTAACACCAAGAATCTCGCAATGCAGTGAAGGGGACAGGAAGACTCATGGCACCCAGGCTGGGTATTGTCAGAGGTGATAAAGATTGGCTGCTGTGATGCACCAACGAGGCACGGCTTGATACCATGGGCAACTTTAATTTCGTCACTTTTTCCTATTTATTCAGTGGGGCCAATCTTAGTTTGCATGGCATGAAAATTAGGGCGACTCCCATACCTCTCCAGCTATTTTCATGAATACAGTGAACAATTAATATGCTCAGAGTAATAAATGCTAAACTTAATTCTAAGATAAAACTCTCCCATTTTACCAGCTACTGCCTGTCCCAAATTGAGGAAGAGGCCACAATTGGGCTTATGCCCATTGCTCTCTTCAGTCCTACATCAGTCTTGCTGTTTCTGACGGCTTTGCGTTTGGCACTGGACTGGCAGAGAATGGAGGACAGGGAAGTGTGGAAGCTCTCACCTCATCAACACCGGGCTCTCAGTCTTTATTGTCATTTGACTGGATTTGGACGGACTGAGCAGAAACACCTCTGGCAGTGTTTCCAGAAAGCTTTATTTGAGGAAAGGCCCACTGTAATGTGATGCCATCAGCAGCAGTTTGAATGAGAATGGACCCTGTCTTAGTTAGGATTATAACTGTTGTGATGAAACACCATGACCAAAACCAAGACAAAACAAACAAACAACAAACAAACAAACAAACAAACAAACTGGGGAGGACAGGGTTCATTTCACCCACAGTTCCACCATCACCATCCTGTTCATCATTGAAGCAGTGAGAGTGAAAGACCCCCGTTCCTGGGAGACCCTCGCTCAGGTCCCAGGATGAGATGATGCCCCAATAACTCGAGAGAAACCATTCTTGATGCAATACGGATGAGGTTTAATCAGGAAAAATCAACGTGTTAAGGACAAGCTTATAGGAGATCGACCCTTAAGCAGTTTCAATTGAGGGATTTTAAAGGAAAGAGGTTGGGGGGAAAGTTCACAAAGTATGAGGAGCTGAGTAAACATTTCAGCTCATCTCTTACTGAAGAGTTACAGGCTATCTTTGATAAACATTCTTGGTGGGGCTCTGAGTAAACATAAGAGTGGGGATGATGCATTACAGCCCATCTCCTACGGAAGGGTGACAGTCTTATCTTTGGCAAACATTTTTAGTCCCTTATACAAAGAAGCGCCAGGGTGAGTTCAAGATGAGCCAGTTCCAGAGGTCATCGGTAACTCAGGCTGAAGGCAAAAGAACAAAGAACTCTTTGCTGGGCTTTTTTTCTAGGGGTCTAAGAAACAAACTGAGTTAGGGTCTTACAAGAGCAGGGACTTTGGCCAGACAGAATCCTGGAGGCAGGAGCTGATACATTCATCACAGAGGAATGCTGTTACTGGCTTGCTCTTTTTGGCTTGCATAATCTGATTTCTTATAGAACCCGGGATGACCAGGACATCCACAATGTGCTAAGCCCTCTCACATCCCTAATTAAAAAATAGTCCTATAGCCCTGCCTACAGCACGATCTTATAGAGAAACATTTTCTCAACTGAAGTTCCATTCTCTCAGACAACTATAACTTGTGTCAAGTTGACACAAAACTAACCAACAAAGCTCCTATAGGCTCATCTACTTCAATTATTGGACCCTGGATGGTAGAATAGGTCTGGGAAGGTATGTTACTTTGGGAGTGTGTCCTTGTTGGAGGAGGTGTGTTACTGGAGGTTTGGGGGTGGCTTTGAGAGATCAAGAGCTCACTTAGCTTCCTCTTAACTCTCTCTCTGTCTCATGCCTATGAATCAGGATGTAAGTTCTCAGCTACGGTTCCTGCCTGCTGCCACACTCCCATTGCAATGGCCGTTTTCTCTCCATCTGAAGCTGTAAGCTCCCAAGTAAATGCTTTCTTTTAGAAGTTGCCTTGGCCATGGTGTCTCTTCCCAACAGTAGAAGAGTAACTAAGACATCATCTCACAGACTGGGCTCTTGGACGGAATCAAAGCTAGAGAGAGAGAAAAGCTGTCAAGCACCAGCACTGGCACTGGCACCGGCACCAACACCAGCACCACCACCAACACTGGCACCAGCACCAACACCGGCACCGACACCGGCACCGGCACCGGCACTGGCACCGGCACTGGCACTGGCACCAGCACTTGCCCTTCCTATACCTTGTAGTCCACCCAGGTGTTACCCGCAAGTTCCCACCTAAGCTTTAAGCTCTTCCCACCACCATTCCATCCCCAGCATGATGGATACCACCCCCTCAAGACGGAAGCCAAAAGAAATCTTTTTTTTTTTCTTCCAGAAATGTTTTTTTATCAAGTATTTGGTTCCAGCAATGAGCAAAGCAACTAATGCCACCCTCACTCAGGAGCTGGCACCCCTGGCCCTGTGGCCCTGTGACATGGTTCAGTTGACCTGACCTCCAATCTTGGGAACTTGTGGTTTTGTGTGAGTGTGAAGGGGGGTGGAGAACAGTCAGCTGTCTGTGATTTCATATAGGTGGAAAGTAAATGAATTCCTTTCCAGTATCTTGTCGCATAAATGCCCTGAAATAAGTCTTTTACCATTGGATTATAGAGAAGAAAGGGACAGGGAGACAGAGAAGGAGAAGGAGAAAACATGGAGGAAGAGGAAGAGAAGGAAGAAAGGGAATGTCATGAAGGGTCAGAGGGCTGGCGATCTTAATAACGGCTTTCTCCGTGTAATTTCTGATAATCAGCTGACAATCATATGCTCACTTCACCACTGAGAATAACTGATTGAAGCAGAGGGGTAAGCTGAGGGGGCTGTCTTTCGTGATCAGTGTGTCCTAAAACAGGTTTTTCTCTATAGCTTCTGACTGACCAAGGACTAAAAGCAAGGATTTTCAGAATCGTGAAAGAATCAGGATGGGGAAAGCTTTTATGAGCTCCCAACTCAAAAAAGAGGTGTTGGTTTAAAGTCCAGGGACAAAATGATCTGAGGCAATAGACCACGACTAGAGTGGCCATAGCAGGTCACTGAAGGATAGAAGTAGCAGCAGCAGGTTCTTCGTGTCCTCACCCAAACCATGGCAATGCTGGACTCTGGCACTGAGTTTGCTAAGTGGCCATGGGTTTATGGCTGTACAGCCTTGTCCTGATGTCCAAGGGCAGCCTGAGTTAATCATGGAGCAGCTCCAGATAATCCATCACGCAGTCAAAGGTGAGTGCTCCCCTCTCATCCTCTAGCCAGATTGGCCTCATCCATCATTCTGCCCATCCCAAGGCACCCCCTCCCCACAGTCTCCTAAATCTAAGCTCTTGAACTTAGTCTCTGTTATTTTTTTCTCCCGTCCATGTATCCAATCCATCAATGTGAAGTCCATACAAGCTTAAATAAATCCTTTTCCTCTCCACTGCTACCAGTATTTTAAGTCACAATAATTTCTCATTTGTAGCCTGTAACAGCAATTGTACTACACTGATTGCTTTCATTGCTATAATGAAAAGCCAGAGTCAGGCTGCTTTATAGTACTGGAGGTGCAAGGTCAAGAAGTCTCATGATGTTTCCTTGCTGGGCGACTCTGCAGGTAGAACTGAGCACCACATGGTAGAAGACATGGAATATGGATGTCTACAGATTTGTCTGGTATGCCTTCTGCTTCTTTTGAAGCCACAAGGATTTATTTATAGAGTTTTCACCTAAAGGACCTTATCTAACTTTGGCCACCTTCCAAAGGTCCTTTAATATGACACTGCTGAATTGTATTTCCAGCCTGTGAGCCTGTGAATACCTCTGGGTGATACTTCAGTATGAAGACCTGAGGGCACAAGTTATATTTAAAGCAACCAAGTACTTTTGTCTCTATTCCCACATAAACTTGATTCTTTTCTATTTAACCAAGCGATGTTTTTGAGAACATAAGTCAGGATAGCTATTGGTTGAATTACTGTCATTTTATGATATATTTATACCATTATCATACTATATTGTTATATTATGTTTTATGTATAGCTTATATATTTATCATATTCTCATTTGGTATCCCTGAATGGCCTGGAACATAGTACATAGACAGGGTTGACATCAAGCTTATGGCTATTCTCCTGCCTTTCTTCCCTGAATGCAGGAATCAGATCTGTGTAATGTTTTCATTCTTGTTTTAAACCCTCCCTCACTGCACGTAGAAGACAAGCCCTTCCTTTGCCTTGGTCCTTCATGTTCCGTGACTTCTTTGGCCAGCCACCCTGGTGGACATTTTCCCTTTAGTACTGCCAGGATCATTCTTGCTCCTGGGATTTGGGGAGTTTGTTTCTTGGGTCTGGATCATCCTGATTTCCTCACAGATCCTCTGTCACTCAGTTTTCAACCCAAATGCTCTCTTGTCAGAGGGCCTGATGCAAACCTGCCTTATGTCACTGCCCATTCATAGTTTGAGACCTCACCTGCTTAAGTCTCTGACATAGTGCTGATGATTGTTTCTGGATTTCTTGTCCTGTTTTGTTTGTATGTGGGGTATGTGTGTGTGTGTGCATTTATATATGTACTGTATATATGTGTGTATGTATATATATGTGTATATTTGTGTGTATGCATGTGTGTATGTATATGTATTATATGTGTGTATGTGTGTGTACATAGCATACATGTGTGTGTATGCATGTGTGTACATAGGTACATGCATACGTGTGTGTTCTTGTGTATTTGTGAATGGTTTATTCATGTATTTTGCTTAGTTATAGAGGTAAAATTTGCTGGAAGTACAGTGCCCTTTCTTACGTAGTTTCACTTTTTGTTCTTTCAATTACTTATGGTCAACCCCAGGCTCAAAAATTTAAATGGAAAGTTCCAGAGATAAACAATATATACATTTTAAATGGCAGGATGTTTGGGTAGTATGGTAGAATCTAATGCTTTTCCTTCTCAGGATATGAATAACCCCTTTTCTCAGTGTGCCTCTATTAGAAGTGCTATCCACCAACTGGTCAATAAGTAGCTCTCTTACTTAAGTAGACTGCCACAGAATCGCAGGGCTTGTTCCGACAGCAATTCTCATTTTACCTAATAATGGCCACAAAGTCCAAATGTGTCAATGCTTACAAGTCAGAGATTAAAAGAGAGCCGTCCTTTAAGTGAAAAAGTCTACGGATAGTCAGATGAGGGAGACACAGTCTCCCTATGTGTGGTTTCTGTTGGAGCACAGTGTTAAAATTGTTCTATTTTCTTATTCAGTGATGCTACTTTCTTTATATATTAAATATTTCCATAGGTGCGTACACATAGGAACAAGAAGCACACTGAACACAAGGTTTGGCATATTTGTGGTTTCAGGTACCCCAAAAGGGTTCTATCCCACTGCCAATGGGGAGCTTTTGTGGGGCCTTTGGAGTCCTTGTTTATCACTGTTCCCCTGTCACCCTCAGTAGAGGCCGGGCACTCTGCCATCCCAGTAACTCTTTGCTAATGTTCTTCAGCTCCCTACAAATTTCTCTTCAATCATGTTATGTAATTTTCATAGACATGGTTTTCTGACATGAGAATATTAGTATTTTCAATAAACGATTCTGACAGTTGAGGTAAATTCAGTGTTCCCTTACTGTTTACGTTGCTAAGTTTCTCTAGTGTGCTCTATTCTGAGACTGTCTTCTTGAGACTTCTCAAGAGCCATTCAGATCTGCTCATGCCTGTTTCCTTGGATGGGATTCTTCCATAAGGTTTTCCTGAACGTTCAGGCCTGTTTTTTTTTTTGTTGTTGTTGTTGTTGTTTTGTTTTTGTTTTGTTCTTTTCCATTTTGATGGTCCACCGTGTACTTCTATAAGGTAACGTTTGGTAGACCATAATGCAAGCTCTGTCACAAGCTCAACTTCATGGCGAAATAGCCTACTGATGGAAAGAATGTTAACGCAGTGACAGTTCCCCCTTAGTCTCCTAGCAAAGATGAAGTAGCGGACTCACAATGAGCAGTTGGAGTCTACCTTCTTCATCTTCAGAGAAAAGCAAGAGGGCTTGTTAGAAAAGCTGAGATTGTCTGCAAGTTGTTTACATTTACATACATGAGTTTCAGACAGTAAGTCTATTAACGTTACCGGCATTTCAATACTACAATGGTTAATCTTGATTGTCAGCTAGACTGAATTTAGAATCATCCAGGAGATAGGTCTCTGAGGGTTTCTGTGACGGTGTTTCCAGAGAAGCTTGTGTGAAGAAGGTAGACCCATGCACAACATGGGCAGCACCATCTCATGGGGACAGGTTGGAACCAGATCAAAAGGGAGCCGAGTGCTCAGACTTATCACTCGGCTTCCTGAGAGGTATCAGTGAGACCAGCTCCTCCCACTCCCACTCCCACTCCCACGTTCTCCTGTGATGATGGACTGTAACCACTCCTAAGCCATGAGCCCAGTAAACTGATCTGTCAGGTCATTTGTTACAGCAAGAAGAAAAGTACCTAATGCAAGAGTATATGGGAAGGCTGAGTATCTGGGTCTATGAGAAGGGCACCATCAGAAGGGAAGATGTAAACACTTTAGTGAAAAGTCTACTATGGCTTTATATTTCCATTTCAAATCTTCCATTCCTCTTCCCTAATGAACACCATCAAACAAAACAGAAATTCAAAAGGGCTCATCTTTAACAGACAAAAACAGGCTTATTATTTACTTGTTGCTATAACAAAATTCCTGTCAAAAGCAACATTAAATATGGAAGGTTCTATTTTGGCTCACAGTTCCAGGGTACCTGTCTGTCACGTGGTGCCAGGAGCTTGATCCCAGCCTACAGAATGCTTGTGTCCACATCAATTATGCAATGTAGGTAATCCTTCCTAGGCATGCCCAGAGGCTTGTTTCCATGGCGATTCCAGATCAAGTTGGCTGTGAAGATTAATCATCACAGGAGGTTTGATCACTGAGAAAACTGTTATGACAAGAGAGACTGCTAGGTTTCCAAAAGACTCTTAGCTAATTGAAACCTATTTAATGCCAGTATTACTGGCTGCAGTTGTTTGTAACTCTAATTAGTGGGATTTAGATTTTATATTACCAACTACTGCCATGGCACAAATTCAATGATTCCACACGAAGAATGACTCAGCATTCCTGGCTGTCAGGGTCGATGTTTTATATCATCTTGGTTTCCTGGATACCAAAAAGGGCCAAGGGCCTTCGGCACTAGACTACAGGCTCTGTGGTGAGCATTCTTCACATCACCAGACTCTCACGTTGTGAATGAAATCTGATTACTAAGTTATTTCGGCAGTTTTTTTCTAGATCCGTGAGAGATGCCCTGCTCAGTTCCTAAGCCTTCATTTTTGTTTTCTTCCTTCCCAGTAGAGACTGACAATTTTACTTGGGTCCAACCAAAGCCTAGCTTTAGGCAAACAGACTTCTGGGCTCCCCTGGTGGTATCAGTTGTCTTTACTGGGCTTCTCCTTGCAGTTCATCATTAGTTCTTATGCTAACATGTGGTGGACAGCATTGTTTCCTCTGGGCCAACCTCACAGTGGGTGTCATTCGGGAATTCAGGAATGTGTCTGTCTTCACCTTACCAAGCAGTCTCTTCATGGGGGATGGGATGGAAAGCATCGATTTGAGGAAACCATCAAAGAAGAAGGATTCTGGTGACAGGCTTACTATGAGAAGCTGTGCCTGTCAGAGCTCTTCTCCTCTCGTCCAGGTGGCAAGATGGCTGCTTCTGTCCTAAATACCAAGGCAGAAGGACCGAGGTGGTGTGCATAACTAGTGCTTTATGTGTTCACCGCGTGTGGTCTACGGATCATTGCTTTGCAGTTGGAAAATGAAATGTGTGTAGGAAAGGTTTAAAGAGAACTGGGCTCAACAGAAGCACCATTTGGTAGCTGCTTGCATGTAAATATGTCTTGCTCTAATATAACTCTATAAACACTCTCATTTATAAGTTAGAAAGCCACTTGCATTTAATCTTTAAGTCTTGATTTTTTTTTTTCAACCCAGCAGAAAATTTGTCTTCAAAATGCCTTCCTATGGCTAAAAGTATAATTAGCCTGAAAACAATTTGTCCTAATGACAAACTGACACCAGTTAAGATGAAGAACTTGAACAAATGTATGCTTCTTTCAAGAAAAAGAATCTGTCCTGACACATACTCAATATCAAAGTGCTCTCCACTTTTCCCATTAATTTATTTATTGAATTTATGAAGAGCTTTCTCCTGTACTGTACTGGCTCAATTTGATTTTATTCAGCTTTATGTCTGTCAGAGTTCATATTTGTCCATCTGAAGATATCAATCATTGGTAGATTTTATTTGATAAGAGCATAATTCTCTGTTTTACATTCTCATAAATATATATTATTTGGATGGCAAGGAGAAATTAATGTGTTACTGCAAGATTCTGAACTCATATTTGAAGGCTTTTGTTCTTTAATGTGTTAGTTGTACCATATAACAATACTGCAAAGTAGATACACTTACAGTGTTTGCGCTTCTTATTTTTACTTTCTTCTTTTCCACTGACTTCAAGTATTATTGTTCCATATGCAGATTAGCAAAAATATGCAAGTGAACGATTTGCGTATTTGCAATATTTTCTTCTCTCTAAGTTGGAGCTGGTGCGTGTGTGTGTGTGTGTGTGTGTGTGTGTGTGTGGGTGTGTGTGTTGGTTTGGATTGTTTTGTGATAGGGTTTTACTATGTAGCTCTGGCTAGTCTGGAACTTTTTATGTTAACCAGGTTGGCTTCAAAGTCACAAAGATCTGCCTGCCTCTGTCTCCTGACTGTTGGGATTAAAGGAGTGTATTAACAAATCCAGCATACATGTTTTATATTCTTGAAAAAAAAGTGACGCTATTTAACTTGCTGCACTGAACACATGAACTTGAGACAGCCTAGTTCTCTTTATGGCTTAAGTGAACAGTGCTGAAATTCTAGAAGCTTCCAGTGGGAGGATGGGAAACCAGTGGGAGGATGGGAAACACAATAGGGAGTAAAAAGACAGAGGTCTGGGGAGGCTACATTGATACTAATGTGTGAGAGCTTTATAACACAAAGCAAAAGGGTGGAACATAGGCTCTCATTGGTCAAGCTTTCAGTGCTAAAGAGCCAGAATCCTTTGAAGTCATAAGCTGGGGTCAGTTTCTCATGTCACTGTATAGCAGTGGTTTCAGGTTCTGAAAGAAGATGGCTTTCCAATAAAGCATTTCATAGTTGCTAATGTGCAGCATCATCTCATGAAGAGGTCATGATGTTGGTATGGATGAGGACTTGAAACAGGAATGTATTCTAAATGTGTGGTGGTTTGCATGGGACTGCCTCCCATAGGCTCAACTCATATGTTTGAATACTTGACCCCCAAATGATGGGACTGTTTGGGAAAGATTAGGAGGCGTAGCCTTGTTGGAGGAGCTGTGTATCTGAGGGTGAGCTTTGCATTTTAAAATCCTATGCCATTCCCAGTTAGCCCTCTCTGCCTTGCCTTCGTGGACCAAGATGCAAGGACTCAGCTACTGCTCTAACTCCAGCCATACCTGCCTGCCGGCTGCAGTGCCATAATGGTCACGGACTCACCCTCTGAAACTGTAACCCTAAATAAGTTCTCTTATAAGTCGTCCTGGCCATGGAGTCTCTTCCCGCCAGTAAAGTAATGAACAGACAACATTTTAGATTCTGTTTTCCTTTTATTTCAGTTTCATTTTGTTGTTGTTGTTGTTCTTTTTACCTATTGATATAGACTCTCTCGACTCAGGCTGGCCTTCAATTGCCTCTGCAGGAAGCAGGTCTTGAACTTGTGATCTGCCTGCTTTGGCCTCCCGAGTAGCTAGGATCGCAGGTCTGTGCCATCACTCCTGTCTATCTTGTGTTTCAAGAACCTTTCTGAAATGTTCACATATTTGGGGGACTACGTTTCCGGGAGCAGGTGGCATGGTTCTGAATGTGAAATGATCCTTGTTCTCCTTTTAATGGTAAGCCCACTGAGTTTAGATCAGTGCAACTATGAAGTGAAGGTTACCTTTGCAACTTCTTACAGCTTATGACTGCCCCCCATTCTTTCCAGCATCTGCTGCAAATAAAAGCCTGAAGGTCGAGATCTATATTGCTTTTAAGAGCATATTGATGCACCGAGCTGGAAATGGCAGTGCTTTTAATAAGGTTAAAAATACTATCAAAATGTTAGTTTTGTGGTCCTTTACTTAGAGCAGTGGGGTGTTTTGGTAAATAATGTTTAAATACAGAGAAGTAATTAAGTTAAACGACCATTCCTTGTGACAGTCTGTTAATATACCTTTCTCTTCATCACGGAATTTGGCCTTCAGTGTCCAAAGGGGAAAAAAGCGGCATTATCAAGTTTGCTAATAAGGGATTTAGTAGAAACTTGACAGCTGCTAATCAACTGGCCGTGCCTTTTGGGTGTTGCCGGAAGTCACATCGAAACTGTTTTATTCCCTTATTAGTGCTGGGGTGAAGGGAAGGTATGTTCTCTGCCTCTGGTCTCAGATCCAGAGCCAGTCTCTCTCTCTCTCTCCTCTCCTCTCCCTCTCTCTCTCTCTCTCCCTCCCTCCCTCCCGCTTCCCCACTCTGTCTCACAGTTGAATTTGAACTTTTGATCTTTCTGTCTCAGCCTCCTAAATAGGTAAGATCCCAGTCCTGCATGGTGTCAAGTCAAAGTGGCTCCTACTTATTCCCTCATCTCCATCTTTATGGAGACAGTCAGTCTTAGAGAGAGACTAATATTCTCTAAGGTTTACCAAGTACATCAATCTCTGACTTGGTCCAATTTAGCTTGTGGTTTTAACATGCCGATTAAATCTGAGGGAGGAGAGAATTTAATTACCCAGTTTCTCTTTTTGTAAATCATTTCGAATTTTAAGTATACACGTTCTGCAAGTCCTTCTTTTATAAGACAGCTTTAGGTTGGATACTGAAGGAGGGAGAGGATAACGGAAATGAGAGAAGGCTAAAGGGATGGGTAAAGAATGGAAGAAGAAGGCTGAAAAGCTGAAGAAAGGCAGAGAGGTTAGTGAGAGAGAAAAAAAAGAGGAGAGTACGGAGTTCTGGCTCTGCGCCACTAGAGGGCAGGGCAGCACTGGGTAGAACGCCATCTTTAGCAAGTTACAGTCTCCATTCTTCCCCCTCTAAAAAGAAACCTGGGCTGAATATGAGAAAGGGAAGAGGGAAGGCATGGAGGAAATTAGGAATGAAGGGAGTGCGGTTGGGTGCAAGACAAGTTTCTTTTCAGATTCAAGCAAGAGAGCAAGAGGAAGAGAGGAAGGATCATTTTCCCGTACCCTGACAAGACTTAAAGTGAATGTTTCCCAAGCACCTGAATGGCGGGGATCGAAAGAACACTGTTTGTTGCTCCCCTAAGGATTTCCCCCCTCTTCTTTCCTTCCCGGAAATGCTCAATCTTAACAATAGATTTTTCCAAGAACTGTCTGAGAAGTGTAAATAGCTGGCTGCAGCTACAGTTTGAGATTTTGGCGCTGTTGTCTGTTGAACTGTTTCTTCTGCTTCTGGATTTTACAGAGGTTTTTTTTTTTTTTTTTTCTTTCTCCCAAGTCTCGGTCGGACACAGCAACCGAAACAATGTTTTTTCCTTTTTTCTTTTTCCCTAGACAAATAATTTAAAGACCCAATATTTTCCTCTACAGAGAGGGTGTCAACAATAGCAACTCATTGTTTTTAAGTGATTTCATTTAAATCTACATAAAACAAGATGAAGTATATCACAACGACCCCTCCTTTTTTAAAGGTTATAACCTGTTTTAATGACTGCTTTGATATACGTGGCACGGCATCTTAAAAAATCAGAAACGGATGTCTCCGAATTTAGATTTAGAATCAAGACATGCGGTTTTTAGTACAACATGCTTTTGAGAGAATTGTAAAGATGGCATCTTGTTAGGGCTTAACAAGAGACGTGCTGAAAACGTTCCTACTACTCAGCGGAAATAGCTGCTCCCATCTTCAATATCTAAAAACTGCGTGTGTGTTTTATTCAATCATTACTTAAAGATTAGGAAACTGTTGGGGACCAGAGATAAAATGTGCCCGCAATGCTTTTGGTGAATGTTTCAAGACTGAAAGTCCTTTTAGAAAGGAATTTGACTATATGTGGTTCTTGCTTTAAATAATAGCTGTATCCTCTGAAACATATCTGTCAATTTTTTTTCTAAAAGGAATTATGTTTTTTTATTGACTCATGAAAATTTCAGAAATGCTCTTTATTATTTTCCAGTGATGTCTACATTTAGCTTTGAGGTTTTTCTTCCTCAAAAGTAAACAATATGAAAACATCCCCAGAAGCGCAATGTGTGTAAAGTGTTTCCTCGGTTTCAGTTGTCTGCAACCAGTTTCTCTGCGTTCTTCATGTGTTTCAGTCAGGGATTGAATTTTTGGTCAAAGCTAAGCCTTTGCTGTGTGTAAACACAGGTCTTGGTTATAGTAGCATTCAGACCGCTCTCAGGCCACTTTTAAAGACACATGCGACATCATTTCCAGGCCTCCCTTCCAGTCTTCGGTGTGATGTAACAGCTGTCTTTTCTTTAGTAGAGGAAATGTCCGAGAGGAAAACCAGTTCCCGAGTTATTCTGTCGGTGAATAACTGTTATTCTGTCGGTGAATAACTGTTATTCTGTCGGCTCTTCCGCTATCTTTTCCTCCTTAGACGAGGAGCATGGCAATGTGACTTTGTCAGGAAAGAACAACGATGTTCTTCTCCTGAGACCAGGGCATTTAGGGCTGGGGAAGAGTCCTCTTCAAGGCTACTGGGTTTGTTTTAAATTCGTAAAATAACCCATTTCCTAAAAAAAAAAAAAAAAAAAAAAAAAAAAAAAAAATGGTAGAATTTCAAAGCTGTTCAGAAAGACACAAATATTTAAACCAAGTGTCTGGAGACTTTTCTACCAAAAGAATTTGGGATATACTAACACTGAGTATGAAAAAAAAAAAAAACAAAGAATGAGAAATGTATCTTTCATCACTTTTACATGCAGGTAAAATCAACTTAAGCACAGAACATGGAAAGTTTGTAAATGTCAGCTTCTTAAAACAGTGAATCTAAATTTTATGAATTTAAAATTTTGTCACATAGCTTGCATGTACTACCCCTAGATTAAAATGGCCAAATGTTGACTACAGTCATCATAAAACCAAGGCTGTGCCAGTTAGGATTCACCAGTCTTCTTTTTTTCTTCACACAACTGTCTCAGCATGGTGGTACAAGGTTTTCAACTCAGCTAAGAAGGTAGAGGCAGATGGAGCTCTGTGAGTTCAAGATCAGCCTGTGTCTACACAGTGAGTCCCAGGACAGCCAGGGCTACCTAGTGAAGCTCTATCTCAAAAGACAAAAAACAAAATAAAACAACAAAAAAACAAATCAAAGATGGTGTTTTGTGAGAGATTCTCAGTAAATTAATACAGCCAAAGTTGAGGAGTTATTGTTTAAATTTATTTGAAAGGCTACTATTAATTTTACTATCATTATTTCTGTTATTATTTATATGGATAAAACATTTGTTATTTCACTTGACATAATGTTTTCTGGTTCCACGGGAGGATGTAGACAATGGGATACAGATACATAATATCCCATTGGGTATCTACAACATATTCTTTATCCATTCACCTGGCTGGTTCTGCATCCAGGTATTACGACCGGTGCTGTAGTAAGCAGACATGTAAGCACCCTTCCTTACTCTGATGTCATTTCCTTTGAAGACATGCTCCAAAGTGGGATAGCTGAATCATATAGCAGTCCTATTTGGAGTTTCCTTTTTAAAGAACTTCCATATTATTCTCTATAATTGTCATACTATAATTAGTGTTAATCTGACTAAGAATTAATATTCAGCATATAAAAGGAACCCCTCCCTCCCCAAAATAACCCTTAAACCCACATAACAATTAAAAATGGGTAAATGTTCCGGGCAGGAACTTCATAAAAGAGGAAAGAGGAAATACGAATAATAATTTTTTCCTAGCTCGTGAGTAACAGACAGATTAATTAAATTATCCATGTTAACACAGCTAGTTAGCAGAGAAGCAAGGAGTCTAACCCCTGTGAGTTCCGGAGGTCAGCCCCTCTGGTGTGAGTCCCGGAGGTCAGCCCCTCTGGTGTGAGTTCCGGAGGTCAGCCCCTCTGGTGTGCACCATTTTTGGAGAGGTATTGACACAGAGTGTATGCTTTCAGCGAGATGGCATTAGGGATATGCATTAGAACGTTGATCAGTTTTGATTGAGCCATTCATATTGCCTTACTTTCACGCCCACAACTTCCGGCCCATAATTTAATTTGCATTTTGCAATTGTATTTTTCATTGAGTCTAATTAAAAATATTCCAAGATTTCTCACATTTGCCAACTTTGAGACATGCTTTGGCATTTTCGATGAGACACGTTCAAAACAGCTTTTAAGAGAAGAAAGAGGGAACACTTTTTAGCAAGTACTGACTGAGAAATACTGGAAGGGAGGGAACGTTTCTTTCAGTCCACCCATTAGTCAGGCACGGAGCTGCAGCTGGGTCTTTCAGACTATCTGAGACACTGACTCATGTATGATATTGTGACTCGAGCTCTTCCATCATTTAACCAAATTGTGTGGCCCTCAGAGGTCAACATGATGAAATCACTCATTCAGAAACTCTTGTCAAGAACCCACAGCATTACACAATTCAGTTATTTTGTATAGGTATCTAAAGAAGAGTTGAAGGTAGTAGTTGCTTCATCATAACATGGATTTTTTTCCTCAGTCAGTTTTGGGGTATGGATGGTTATCTAGCTACTTTCATTTTGTATGGAACAATTGGATAAAGCATTGGATTGACATAAACCATTGCAGTAAAAAGAAAGCAGTGGGTAATTTTTCCTACAAACATGATACATATAATACATACAACTAAGTATTTAGAAACATTGTCTTTATCAATTACTGTAATGTTACTGGAAACAGTGTTCTTGTCTGCTCAGGATATGTGTGTGTCACAGCCACAGAGACTGTGAAGGTATTGACTATGGCAGTCATCTCTCTGGGCCAGACTTCGGCTATTTTGTTATGTGTGCCTCTCTTTTGGTCTAATACTCTGTTCTATTATTTTCATTTCAATTAATACACACACACACACACACACACACACACACACACACACACACACATATGTTTTTATATGTAATGATTCAAGGTGATACTTAAGACAATCAAGCTCAACCTTTTCTCTATTCACACACCCTTTCCAACCTCTGCCAGTATTCTGAATCCAGCTTTACAAATTTCACTTTTCAAATGTGGGGAGAATGTACAGTTCTTATATTTCTGTGTCAGACTTATTTCATGTGACATATTATCCTATAGATCTATCCATGTTGCTCCATATGGCGGGCTCTCGTTCTTCATAGATGAAAAATATTCTATTGAGTAAATACACACCAAGTCTTTTGTATCTATTCAAAATTCTGCTGTTTGGCACGCTGATTCCACATCTTATTGGTATATCTCTTGATCTTTTTGTTTCTTTTCCATAGGGCTATTTCACAAGCCTCATCAATAGGGATGCAGTCAGGGAACAGATGATGGAGTGTCCCACTTTACTCCCACTTCTTGAGGTTTTTTTTTTTTTAAGACTCCAGCTAGCACTCACATTTTCACTGGAGTTTAAAAGTGGGAGGAGGACTAGGCTGATGATAAAGCACAGAAGAATTTATTCACCCATTTCAGCCTCTGCAGAGCCTTGATTCTGAAGACCAGAAAGCAGTCACAGATAGGAAATCAAATCTCTTTTCACGTATCTTATGTGTCACCACTGGTAGCCGCAAGGGCAGGGAGAGATGAGGCCTCAGTGAGCCAGTTCATTTTCACAAATTTCTAAATTAAAAACATTTCCGCAACTCCAGGGCGCATTCACCTGTTCCTGTTGGGAAAATATAATCTTGGCTTGTCTGTTGTCTCACCTTCCACTGCTGACCTTGTAGACTTTCATATGTATATAAATCTGGCTGCCCATCTACTACTTCTGGTGCAGCTGGGATCCAAGGAAGCCCTGTCACCAATGACTCCTAGGTGCTGTGTACTATTTGTGACACGTGCAGTGACATCCTACTAGACTTCGTTGACCTGACTTCTCATCCCAGCGCTGAGACCAAGTGGATGCATTTAACTCAGGGGAAGCTACTGAGCAGCCAGCAGCCTTTGGGCATTATTGTGGCACTGATATTTATCCAAAGCCTTGTCTTCTATCACCTGCCTGAAATTTAAATACTAATAATTTATATGCCAGACATTGCCATAGTGAAGGCTTTTAGTGTTCCATTATAGCCATAAGTGACACACGCATGTACACACACACACACACACACATACACACACACACAAACACACACACAGTTATCATGCTTCATATGATAAATGGAAAGAATAAAATTTAGCAAATAGTTAACTAAGTCATTGATTAGTTTCAAAGAATGCTGGGAACGCATGTAGTAGAGGACAAGGGAAAACCTAGGGCAACAGAGTTCATCAGTGAGGAGCCTACAAATATGCAGTGAGCAATTGCCACCCAAACCTCCACAAAGAACCTTGTGTTTTATCACATTTTGCTGTCACCATCACTGTCAATTAAAAAAGTCTACAAAGTAGCAAGACAGAAGGAGCAGAAGTTGCTAGGACACAGCTCTAAGTGCACACGGTATTTAGAACAGGGAAAGAAGCATTCATTGTAGTTGTTCAGTGTGTGCAGCCTCAGTTCTAACACCTCCCGTGTGTTAGAATAACTCTAGGTCCTACACCTAGAATATTTACTCAAAGTAACACCAGAATTATGCTGATCTGCGTGACTAGAAAAGGCCTGAAGAAAATAACAGCTAGTGGCAAAAAGATTTATGAGACCTCATTCCAAAATTCAGTGTAGATATCAGTGTTTGGCTGGAACCGCTCCTTGCCCCTCCTGCACAAGCCAAGCTGCGAAAACCCATCTGCCCTCCCCCATCCCCAAGAGACAAGTCCCCCACCTGCACGGAGAAAACTCCAGGCTAACATGTCATCTTTCCTGGTCTCTTAGTTTCAGGCAACCCACCCAAGAGTGCCTGCCCTGGGGTTTAGGTTTTGACCATGTAGGGACACAATCCCAGCTCCTAGCTGACATGTCATCACTCCTCACCTAAGCTCTATGAAACTCCCTTGCTTTAGCCCAGGTACACGACTCCACTCACCTCCACCTGTGAGACTGGTAAGTTCACCCAAGAGCTGCCGCCTTGCAAACCTGCTTTTTATCTATTCTTAGTCTGGTCAAATATGACTTATATCTGCATCACCGAGGGAGAGAAATAGTCTATCGGTTAGGACAATGCTACAACTCAGGTGAAGGGCAGATGTTGAATATACTTTCGTTCACTCAAGCAGCATAAACGTTGGTTTGCTGTTGTACAGCACGGTGGTTGTACAGCCTTCTTCATGCTCAGTCAGAGGTTTTCTGGGCACAGAAGGTGTCGGGTTTCTGGCAGAGGCTAAATAGGAAAGTAAGAAACACATAGTCACCCTCCTTCCATGTTTGGCAGTCATGTATTATAACTGCATGGCTTTCTGAAATCTGTTATAGGAAGACTGACTGAGTCAGATGACATGAGTTAGTTAAAGTGGGAATCCTTTGGCCCACTGAGGTCTAAGTGGGCTGAGCATCATTAAAGATGTCTTACCTGCTTCTGGGAAAAAAATGAAGAATTAAAAAGTATTTACAAGAGTTCATCATACATGATGAATATTACTGAGTAATAGAACAGTTTATTGCCTATAGATTTAACAACATGCACACAGAATATTATATAATAAAAAATATAGTGAAATGTCACTCAAAGTATTTACTAATTGTTAAAAAAAAAAAACACACTTATTTTCAGAGAGCACCAAGGACATTCCAGAGACACCCACAGACACTTTCTGACTTATGTTAGGGGATGTCAGTAAAGGCAGGGGGGCACCAAAGCATGTCATGAGCCAACATATATTCTTTCATATCTTGACACTTAGATATTTTCTCTCCATTTGCCTCAAGGAGTCAAGGACTTCGGTGTCTGCAAAGGAGCTTATCTACAAGGCGCTTTTAAAAAAATCACAATCTACTGTAAGACATAGTATTATAAAAACAAAACAAAACAACAACAACTTACCAACTAAAAGTTTTATTTGGTAAGTTACCGCCCCCCCCCCCCCGACAACTTACCAAATAAAAAAAGAAATGGGCTGAAATGGGTAGAAAAATAATGTATCACTTACTCGATTGATCGGTCAAAAAAGTTAAGAAAAAGCAAAATTATCTGCTTGCTATCCTAATGGTATAGTGCACACATAAAGAAAGACTGATGAGTATATTGACGGTGGCTATTTTTTTTTTTTATTAATTATTATTGATACATACGGAGTACCAACTTACTACATAATGGCTAGGAGCAACTGTCTGGTGCCTGAGAACTAAGAACTTGCTGGACATGGTTAGCGCTGTCCTCCTCTTCTGGGCGCCTTACAGGTTGAATCTAAAAGTGTAAAAATGTAAAAGTGTAAAAATGTAAGGGGAAGGCTTGATTGAGGGTGACTTCTTTTTGTGCTTACTTTTATGGCTAATGGTAAGAATATAGTTCTGGGGGACAGTAAGACTTAGTATCTATGGTGCTGAGGATCCCTGCACATTTCCTTTTTGAGGTAGCTATTCCAACCTGGATGTTCACCCCAAAGCAGAAGTCTCTGAGTCACAAAGAGAACAGACAGTCTTCTTTATAATACTCTATCGCTATTTTCTAGAGAGCAGAGGTTGGGGCACACAAAGGCATGGATGCCGTGAGGTGACAGGATGTTCTGGGGGCCATCTAAAGAGCTGTTTTCAGTGTCTTCCATTTTTTATTTCATTTTCTGTGATTTGAACTCTTCTGTTTCCTGGTTTATTCACACAGCAGAGCCTTATCAGAAACAGAATGAAACAGGCCATATTATTCCCACTAAGAAGTAAACAACACTATTTTTCTGCTCTAAAATGTGCCTTCATTCTACAGACAACATCAAGTTGTTGAAAATACATAGTTAATACTGGAAAATACAGAGTAGAATGGATTGTCACAATGACACCAAAAGCAAAATAGGATGTATATTATCTGGCACTAAAGTTTTAGCAGATGCTATTGCTGCTCTGACATTTTAGTTTTGGTTATGTATGTTTTAGAGCACTGAGAAAAAAAATGACTGCTTACAAAGCTCTATGTGCTTTGTATTAAATGCCTGTCATGCTTTAAGGAATGCAGCATATTTCTCAAAGCTACTTATTCTTCTGGTTTTGTTATTGTTGGTTTGTGTGTGTGTGTGTGTGTGTGTGTGTGTGTTCTGTGCTTATTTTTGTGCCTATTGGTAAGACTGTAGTTCTAACTATGATTTCCACTTTCCTATTCAGATATCAGAACGATTAGAAAAAACAATATTCACTGCTCTTAAGTAGTTTCCAGGCATCAAGTGTAAAGTAGTTGTTGCCACAGTCCATCCCCTCAACATCTTTTCTGTGCTGTTGCAGACAAGTGCTTCTCTCTGAGCCTGGTCAGTTTTGAGGTAGACAGTCATAGAAGCACATGTTCATTTTTGACATAATCATCTCCATTCTATAGTTCTTGCTGTATTATATCCAAAGAGGCAAGTTTATTTTCCAGTGCTATTATCATAAAAGTCTCATCCTTGTCATATTCTATTCATAAACCTGGTCAAGTGGATCAAGCAAGTCTTTATTGTTCTGATAAAACTTGACACACGCCAATGTATCATCCACAGAATGGTTAACAGATCTTGAATATGCTGCCTTCTAAACTCTTAACTAGGTTTAAAGGAAGGAGAAGGCCAAATAAAGTGTGTTCAGTCTTTCAATGATTGAGCACAGTACATATGGTTTACGCTGGAGAAACCTTGTCCTCGCTGAATGATTCCACCATAACTCTTGGAACAGCATCACTTTTTATATAACCCGCAGATTCCTCCTTCAGTACTATTAAGAGAGAGTGTTCTTTGTCAGAGCTTCCAGTCAGAAGTCCACTTTCTGACTTCATTCACCTTGGTTGGGATGTAGTTAAAGGATCCATAGTATATTACTACTTTAATGAGGTTGCAGTTCATAGCATATCTTACAGGAGCATTCTTATTCATCCCATGGTGGTGCTTGTTTAACAATTATAGTCTCATAAAGAGATATTGGCCTTAACTTTTCCCACATGCTATTAATTGATACTTCTTACTGTCTAGCTCTGAGGCTACCATGTTCATCATCACTCTTCCACCTTCTTGATTAGCTACACACACACACACACACACACACACACACACACATACACACACACACACACACACACACACAGACAGGCTTTAAAAATGTAAGCCAAAATCTCTACAAAGATGGTGTTCAGGATGCTCCTTTAGATACCAGATAGGCATGGAGTTCACCAGCCTAATCCTTTTCACAGATTTGAATAAAGGCCAGCATGCTCATGGTGAGGTTCCAATACCTTGCACATTCCACTTTCAGATCATGTGGATTAGAAAAGGGTTGATGCTTATGCTAATATAAAGTGTTTCATTTTGCTATTGCTATTTTCTTTAGGATTTATAAGGAAATGATATGGAAGTCATCCTAACAAATGTAGATATTAGGGCTGACAAGATATGCTTGGTATAGTCTCCTAATAAAATCCATAGCCTACATTAATATTCAACTGATTGGGGTACGTTGTCATCCTCCAAAGAATAAATTAATGGAATTTAATTAAGCAAGTTCCTAATGCTCTAGTGAGCCTTGAAAACAATTTAGTTCATGTACATGCTAAGTCATCAAAGGGACCTAAGTGCATGCCAGTCTTATTTGCTGGGTTTTGAAAATGTTTCATTGCTGGGCACTTAGATGGTATGTTCGCTGGCATAAGCCTGGTGTGACAGTGAACTGTTTTGCTTTAGGGATCACACAAAGGTGGTAGCATTGATGTTATTAAAAAAAAAAAAAAAAAAGGAAAAGAATTACATATGCCTTAGTTTATTTTTCCTAATAGAAAATGTCTACAAAGTCAATGAGTAAATAAAATCAACGGACCTACAGCAGTGAAACTTTAAGTGTGAGACCTGATAGAGATCAGAAATTTAGTATGTCTGGAAGAAACAGAGAAGTGAATGCCTGTCAGGCGCAAGCTATTCATGAGTGTTGGCCATTATCTCTACTTGAGGCCTATCTGACTAAATTGATTGTTTTCAAATCTATTGTATTTGTGACTTTTGAGGAAAGAAGGGGAATGGAAAACTTAGATGAATGTCAAGGCAATCAATAAGCATATATTCTCCTGATATGCTTAGAAATAAAATGATATCATGTAGCTTAGAAAAAGAACCTAATATAGGCCACCAACAAGAGGTACCTGCCTCTTGACAACGATGTTAAAATTGTACAGATGAAGAGACAGTCTCTTCAATGAAAGGTGCTGGGGAAACTGGATATGTACATGCTGTCAAAGAAGCTAGATCTCTATCTCTCATCCTTCACAGAACCCAAGGTAAAATAGATCAAGGTCTTCAACACAAGGCCAGATCCTTTGATACTGCTAGCGGGAAAAGGGTGCACCTTTCAACATATAGGCATGGGTGAGGGCCTCTGATATCACAGGGCATCGCTGGCAAATGGGGTCTCACGACACTCAAAAATCTTCCATAAAATGAAAGAAATCATCAGTGGGATGAAAGTACATCTCACAGAATGGGAGAAAATATTTGTCATGTAGACCTCTGTCAGAGACTACATAAATAACTCCAAAACTAAATGTAGTAAACAAGACAATAAAAAATGGGTCATCTCTCTTAACAGATGTTTATCAAATAAAATACAACTAGGGAATAACCGGCTTTTAAGATTCTAAGCAAACTCTTGAATAACCAAGAAGCACCTAAAGAAATGTTCAATGACCTTAGTTATCAGGGAAACACAAATCAAAACAATTCTGAGCCGGGCGTGGTGGCGCACGCCTTTAATCCCAGCACTCAGGAGGCACAGGCAGGCAGATTTCTGAGTTCGAGGCCAGCCTGGTCTACAAAGTGAGTTCCAGGACAGCCAGGGCTATAAAGAGAAACAATGTCTCAAAAAACAAAACAAAACAAACAAACAAAACAAAACAAAACAATTCTGAGATTCTATCTTACACCCATCAGAATGGCTAAGATAAAAAACTAAAAGAACAGCACATGCTGGCAAGGATGTGGAGCAAGGGGAACACTTCTCCACTGCTGGTGGGAGTGCAAATTTGTCCAACCACTGTGGAAATCAATTTGGTGGTTTCTCAGAAGATTGGGAATAGTTCTACCTATGGACCCAGCTATACCACTCCTGGGTATACCCAAAAGAAGCTCTACCATCCCACAAGGACACCTCCTCTATTATGTACATGGCAGCTTTATTTGTAATAGCCAGAAACTGGAAACTACTTAGATGTCTGTCAACTGAAGAATGGGTACAGAAAATGTGTATTTACAAAATGAAATACTTAGCCATTAAAAGCAAGGACATTGTGAATTTTGCAGGCAAGGGGGTGGAACTATAAAATATCATCCTGAGTGAGGTAACCCAGACCCAAAAGGTCATGCATTATATGTACTCACTTATAAGTAGATATCAGCCATAAAGTTTAGGATAACCATGCTAAAACCAACAGATCCAAAGGAGCCAAATAACCAGGAGGACCCAAGGGAGGATTGTTTAATCTTTCTCAGAAGAGTAAGCAAAATAGATATTGGAGGGTGATAGAAGGAGGGAATTGTGTGGGAGGGGATAGTGAGGGAATTAGGGTAGGGGGAGATCATATGTAGGGAGGACAGAGGAGAGAGAAGGGAGATCAGCTTAGGGTGGCAACTTTTAGGACATGCCAGAGACCCATGATGGGCAGAGGCCCTAGAGTGTCTATGGGGGTGACTTTAGTTGAGATTCTTAGCAGTGGGGGATATGGATCCTGAAGTGGTCACTCCCTGTAGCCTGGCAGGACAACCAGTGGAAGGATAAGGACAGTAAACAGTGGAAAGATAAGGACTTTGTAGGTGGCTACAAAGTCTTCAACCTAAAATATGTCCTTCCTAGGAGATATTCAGGGACAAAGATAGAACAGAGATTGAAGGAATCGCCAACCAATGACTGCTTCAAATTGAGATACATCCCACGGGCAAGAACCCATCCCTGACATGCCACTATTAATGATACTTTGTTATACTTGTAAACAGGGACCTAGCATAACTGTCCTCTGAGAGCCTTCTCCCAGCAGCCAATGGGAAGAAATGCCAAGACTCACACCTAAACACTAGATGGAGTTTGAGGAGTGTTATGGAAGAGTTGGGAAAAGGACTGAGGGACCTGAGAAGGTCAGAGACTCCATAGGAAGACCAACAGAGTCAACTAATCTACTCCTTTGGGAGTTCCCAGATACTGAATCATCAACCAAAGAGTGACCATGGGCTGGACCTAGGCCTCTTTGCACATACATAGCAGATGAGCAGCTTGGTCTTCATGTGGGTCTTCATAACTGGAGCAGGGGCTTGTTCCTAAGTCTGTTGCCTGCCTGCCCGTGGATCCAGTGCCCATAAATGGACCACCTTGTTTGGTGTCAGTGGGAGATGTGCCTAGACCTGCATTGACTTGATGTGCAGGGATGTGGTGTGTGTAGGTGTGTGGTAGGGGGTAGGGGGAATTAAGGGTAGGGGTGGTTGAGTTACAGGGGTGACATCCAGAGTGGGGCTTCACCTTCTCCAAAGAAGAGGAAGGTGGAATGCGTGAAGGACTTATGGGAAGGGGTACTGGGAGGAGAGGAAGGACTGATATTGGGTTGTAAAGTAAATAAATAAATAAACTAAAAAATCAAAACAGATCCTAAGCAATCATAGAAATGCAAATTAAAAGTACATTGAGATTCTGTCTCACCCTACTCAGAATGGTTATTACCAGGAAATCAAATGACACCAAATGCTGATGAGGATGTGGGGAAAGAGGAACCTTTAATCACTGTTGGTGGGAGTGTAGACTGCTGTAACTCTTATGGAAATTAGTGCGGAGGTGCCTTAAAATGCTAGAAATAGAACTCCCATTTGATCTAGCCACACCATTCCTAGGCACATATCCAAATGATTCAATAGGCTACTTCAGAGTTACTTTTCGATCATGTTCATTGTGTCTCTATTAAGAAAACCAAGAGAATGGACTTAGCAGGAAATTGTGGTACTCTGTGCACAACAGAATAACACCTATGGCTGTCTCCAAAGAGCCTACAACAGACTGGGCCTATCAATAGTCAATCATGGATTAGGGGAGGAGTTTATGAAGCTCTACCAGTTCCTGTGGAACTATTGGCTGTTGATATATTCTGGGAGAGGGGTTGTCTTCAGTTGGACCGCCACCAATTTTCAGCATATAGTTCCAAATCCATGACCTCATAGATAATACTGGTTAAACTTAGTGGTCTCAAAAGAAAGAATGTGTGAGAGGAGGGTTGGTGGTGGTGACTAGGGTATTATAACAACCAGAGTTCACATTATACCTCCATGAAGTTGTAAAAAAAAGAAAAGAAAAGAAAAGAAGAAAAGAAAAGGAACCACTAACTCAATAAGAGCTAAGAAGAGAAGAAAGTAAGTGTGCTGGTTAGTTTGAGTGTCAGTTTGACACAAGATAGTTATCTGAAAAAAAAATCTCAATTGTGAAAATGCCCCCATCAGATTTACCTGTAGGCAAACCCGAGGGGGATTTTCTTGATTGATTATTAATGTGGACAGCCTGCACAACCCACTCGGGGCAGTGTCATCCCTTGGCAGATATTCTGCTGTATATAAGAGAGCTCCTTGTACACAACAGATTATCTGCAGGGGAGCATACCATTAATCAGCACTCCTCCATGGCCTCTGCTTCAGTTCTTGCCTTGAGTTTGTGTCTTAGTTTTTGAACTATGACTTTGGACTTATAAGTCAAATAGATCCTCCCCTTCTCAGGTTGTTTTTGTTCAAGGTTTTTATCACAGCAATAGAAAACAAACTAGGATAGTAAGCTAAGGATGGCAATGACAACTAATGACAGAAGGCTGAACTGTGCCACGTGTGAATTTGTGTGGGACATGTATGGCATGGACTGGGTTATTTCTTATTGTGGCTTTCACTTTGGTTAGATTTACACCTTCTCTTTTTTCAAAACATCTTGCAAGCATTGTACACAACAGATTATCTGCAGGGGAGCATACCATTAATCATTGTAAATTTTACCAGGGAAAGATTTGCCAAGTTATATTTTGTGTGGAGAGAACTAAGTAAAATTAGATAGAACAAGAAGATTGGCTGAGGAATGACCCAGCAGTGTAGACCAAAATAGTTCATTGTACATTTTGAAGTTCCAAGTCAGGCAGGAGACATCGCCCAGTGGTCATTTGTGCAATAGGGACCCCAAGAACCATGTCAGGCAGATCAAAACCACCTGTCACTCTAACTCCTGGGGGCTCTGATGCCCTCTTCTGGCCCAATTGCCTCATGCACCACATACATATCCCTCACTCATACACACACACATAATTAAAAGATAGAGGTGTCTCTTAAAAATACAGAACACAAGATTTTAAATGGTTCACCATAAACTATAAAAATTTGAGAAGATATGAGTTAGCCCAATTTAATCTTTCAACAATGTAGATATGTGTTGAAACATCATACTAACAAATTGATATGTAGGGTTGTATATTTTGCTATCAATTTGAAATAAATTAAAAATGTAATTGAACAAACTGATAAAATCATTCACAGGAAATAAATAAAAGAGAGCTTCAGAGGCAATGGGAACCCACAATTACTTCTATTTGAAAATCTAGGAAGCAAATGAATGTATTGGTAACATATTCCATATATTCATTAAATATTGCAGCAAACACATATGCACAGAATGTATTAGTCAACAATAAGCATAAATAAATTATAATGTCATATGTGGTTTTGAATGTAGAGATGGAGCTGAATGAAGTGAATGATTACTGTGTGGCTAGTGCTCAGGACCTCATTAGTTGTTGAAAAAATCTGTCAAGACAAAAAGAATTACTGAGCCACTAAAATTACATGGAAAAGAAATACAAAGATAGAGGAAAAAAATTCAATCTGCTTAGTCTCCAGACTTAATTTTCCAAGGCCTAATATTATCAGATTTATTTTGGACTTAGAATTTTAGTGACACAAATGGTGTTATAATACAATGTTGTTTAAAATGCATCCACCCATTATTAGGAGCCACTTATAATACTAAATAAAATGGTGTGTGTCTTCCCATCAGAAGAGTCATGTTACTCCCAAGAAGGAACGTGCACCCTGCTTTTCTATGAGCCAAGACTGTACACATAAGGATTAGTAGAGGACTGACCGTTTATAATTGTAATTGTTCTTGCTGTGTTCTTTGGATTTTGAAATCAAGAGAAGTCGACTGTGTAGCAGCTCTTACATGGAATATGAACTGATTTCATGCCTACTGAACGATAAGATGATAGCGGGATGACATTTGTTTCATTTTGAGAGGCTTTTACATGGCTATGAAACCCAAGCATGGACAGAAGAATCCATATAAATTACACATAATGGGAGAGCCAAGTGGAACTCTTTCTAGCTTGTTATGATGAATACCACAGGGCTAGGTTGATTGTTTCAAAGCAAAGTAGAGAAAAACTCAGGCAAGCGTCCCAATCCGCCCCTTGGCCACCAAATCATTAAAAACACATTGACTGGTTACTAGGCTCTTTGTCTTGACAAAATGCTTTAAGATTAAATCCTTCACATAATGGCCTTAACTTCATATTTGCATAGCACATTAGGTTTCATAACTAACTTCCCCATTTATCTTCCTTGGTTTTCACAGTAATCCTTTGAAGTAGGTATGTATTTATTATCACCATCAATCAAAATAAAACCAACTCAAGTTTGAGGGCTGGAGAAATGGCTCAATGGCTAAGAGTGCATACTTCAGTTCCAGGGAAACTGTTGTTGGCTCTCAGCATTTTTGTCAGAAGGCTTGCAACTGCCATGGAATTCCAGCTGCAGGGAATTTGACTCTGAACACTGAACTCATGTGCACCTGGTTACACACAGAGAAATACAGAGACTCATAACTAAAAATACAATAAAACTTAAAAAACAACCTGGGCTTGGAGAGCTGGCTCTGTGAATCGTAGTTACTGCTTTAGTAGGGGACCTCTTCTGTTGGAAACAGATAAAAGGATCTTGTTTTTATGTACTGCCGCTTTACCTTCAGACTCCATTTTACCTAAGCTGACCAACTCCCTCTCTATGCAACAGTAAGTTTCCCAAAACACAATGCCTGTTCCTACAAACAAATGGATTTAATCGGTTGGGAAAAGCCACATTTAGTGTTAATTGAGAATGATGAAACACTTGAGAAAGTCCCCAATCCCTGAGTTCTGATTGGAAAAATTTCTAACTGTATCTTGGCCTAGGTGGTTATGTCTTTCTGCTTATAAACTCTGCTTCCGTCCTTACTCAGGGCTGCCAGAAGAAACAAGGTTCCCGAGTCCTTGTCTGGTGGACCTGATCAGTCACTGACTCTGCTTATGTGGTGGAAATAATAAAAGATTTTGCTGTTTCACACACCCACTGGTATATTCTTTCCCCTTCCTGTGGCTCACAATGGACTTGGTATAATGCTGAGCACCAACACACAGTTCACAGTTGCCTGTAACTCCAATTTCAAGGGATCCATCACCCTCTTACAGTCTTCTTAGTCAGTGCATGCACACAGTAAAATGCAGTCAAAATAAAAATAAGAATAATAAAAAAAATTGAACATTTAAATTACCTGTGTAAATGTCTAAAAAGAATGTTTGAATATACTGTGTGAAAATATCTTTGTTTCTTAAACAGATTATACTATTTGCCTTGCATTTTTAAGGGTAGGACAATTTGATTTCATTGTTAATTCATTGTGGTTTACTGATTAGAAATTAATTTTTGTTGAACTGTACTCTAAGGCATAATTTGCTTCTCCACTAACGTTTGGCTCATTGTAGCATGTCAGGTTAGTGCTCCTTCACTGAAGGGTGTTGATGAACATGGCTTTATTAATTTCTTGTCAAATGTGATTTCTTGGGATGTAAGTAACCTCTGTCGATTGCCTGTCAGTATAAGAAGTTACAGCTGTTTGCCTAATGTCACTCTGAGCCCATCAGGGAGAATAAAAATAAATGTTCTCATTTTAAATCGCCCCAGGAAAAAGCTCAGAGTATTATTAACCTGGTAAGATGTTGTCACACAGTCACTGCTATTAAAAACTTTGGTTCTTGAATGACTTAGGGGCCGATACTGTTCCCTCATGTTAGTAGTATCAAGTTCCACAACAGTTAAATTGGCTCAGCATCATCTAGGACATCGAACTTTCCTACTGACAATGGGACAATAAATACTGACGTGAGAAATTAAAATAATTTCATCTGTATAGTTTGTTTAGCAGTAATTAAGAAAAGTGTCATATTATAGACACCCTTTGAAATGATAAATTTTATTAAATTTATTCTTTGACAATTTCATGCATGTATATAATTTGTTCTGCCTACTCTCACCCCTCCCCCAACATCTCTAATTTCCCTTATATATCTTTAATCTCCTGCTTCCCTAAAGTTCCTTACCCACGTTTCTGACCTCTTGCCTCATGATGCGACACAATGAATTTAACCAAGGCTGTCTGATCTTGTGCCCACAATTTTGGAACTGTCCTTCGGAGTTTGGATGCCTCATGAGTAGGTACACAATTCAAGAAAATGACTACCCCCTCTTCAAGAATCCTCCAGTTGCCAACAATCCACCAGAGAGCGGTAGGGCCATGAATCAGTTCCCTGACCCAAGTATACTTTAACTCTATTTTGAGTGTTATGTATGATAAGAGGAATGATACGTAATTTAGTAGCATTTTAGAGATATATATTTTATAGAAACAGGAAAAGGAAACCAAATAGCTAAGCTTATGCTTGATAATTCTAAATTCACATTAAACATATCTACCACAAGATTGCAGAGTATGCTTTTGGCTTTACTTTGTATTATTACTTTATTATATGTGTGCATATATGTGAAGGTCAGAAGGCAACTCTCGGGAGACAGTGTTCTCTTTCCATCATGTGGGCCTCAGATAGTGACCTCAGCTCCCTAGGCTTGGTGGGAGATATCTTTACCACAGAACCATCTTGCAGTTCTAGACTTCAAGCTACTCAAGACGAGGATTGAGCCTACAACTGTGAAGTTAAGAGTGTCATGCTGCACTGACTGAGTTATTCAAGTGTTACAGAAGTTCAACGTTTTTATATTCAAATTGAAGATCTTGGTGTGTAGATCACAGTCACAATGAGAAAGTGCCAAGGTTATAACCACACTGGCACATGGGTGGAGATATGATGTGTCCTGTTTCTTTACTGTTCCACTACATCTCTATCTACGGGTCACTGAAGTGTCAAAGCTGCCAGTTGTTGAATATTGATACTATGCAGAACTCAATACTGGAATTTGATTAAGTTGTGCTGTAAGTGAAGCAACAGCATAATACACACTCAGAGTGAATGGGTGGAGACTGTCTGCTACATTAAAGAAGAGAAATATCCCCTTGTGTTCTAAATTTCATTAACAGCAGGAAAGGTCTAACACATATCCAGAAGAGAGAGAGAGCGCGCTGCGATTGGCTTCTGGTACTTGTCTGAAGGTGCTAGGCTGAGTCTTAGCATAGTGCTCACCTGACGCTGTCTTTAGGCCTTGTCCTTAATGACACTCAGTGATTGTCTTACCAACCTTTAGCCCCGTGGCTCTATTGCTCATGGTCATCATCATAGAGAATCGCTTGGTGGTTTCTGCACTCGACAGTGGGCAGCCCACCTAAAGACAGAAGAGCCCAGTGGGACGTCCAAGCTCCTTAAAGCTGCCAAGTCTGTACCCTGAGTGAAAGCCAACTCCCCATAGAGGGAAGGTAACTCAGCCCTGGCTCATGTCCAACTTCCCCTCTGGCAGGAACTGCCAATTGAGCTGTTCTGGTTTAAAACAGGATGCCAAAGCTAATTTTATCTTTCCCCCCCTTGTGCTCCTTCTTTGTCCAGCTCAGCAATTCACAGTTTGTATTTCTGCATGAGGCTGCATTTCAGAACTAGGAAATGATGGGCTTATCAAAGGATAAAGTGTTCACTGGAAATGTGGGGCAAGCATCCAAGTCCATTTGTCCTTTCATGTCTTGCTTCCTCTGTGGAAAGAGAAATTGGGCAGGGCATATGGTCTTCAAAAATAAAAGCCACTTTCTCTATCTTCTTTGATTCCAGGTAGGGCCAGGTGACTGCTTCCTAGCCAAGAAGGCATAAGCGGAAGTGATCCAGAAAAGCCCCTAAGAGCATCCTTCAGAAACAACTGGGGCACATTTTTTTTTTTGCCACTTCATCTCTCCTTTCTCCATGTGATGGTTGGATCCACATCTTGCACTAATGCTAGAAGGGAAACAAGCAAGAACTTTTCAAGGGATCTGCTGGTCTAAGGTCCAGTTAGAGCTCTTCTACAAGCTTTGTTGGATTAGTGGATGCTTCAGGTTTTCTTGCTTAACCTGAAATGGGGACAACCTAGAGCACGAGTTGACCTTCTAAGTATAGTATCTGAATTTTCGGTTATTCACAATTTTGGACTTTAATCTTCATTGTCATCTCGACTCAATTTACAATCAACTAGGAAGCACACTTCTAGGTGTGTCTACAAGGGAACTCAGAAAGAGTCCAGTCTGGCTTTCAAGTCTCCAAAGTTGCCAGCTCTGTGTCTAAGAAAGGAAAAGAAGATCCATCCTGTATATGCCCAGCACTCTCACCTTCAAACCCAGATACTGGCATCCTGGATAGAATGCAAAGGCAGAAGGGAGGCAGGCAAGGGTATGCATTTTTCAGCACTGGTGGCTCTCTGCTTCTGTCTGTGGATGCAGTGTGATCAGGTGCCTTACCCTCTTGCTGCTGTGCCTTTCCCACCATGAAGGACAGAATGCTCAAACCATGACCTGAAATAACTCCGCCACCATTAAGTTGCATTGTCATGTGCTTTGCCACAAGATTGAGGAAAGTAACTGATACAGTTAATAAGGATACAAATTAAGTTCATTTGTGTGCATATGTGTGTGTGAGTTCTACTTAGTCAGGCATTAGCATATATATATATTAATTCTACAATACAATATGGTCCAATGTGACAGTTTCACATGTGTATATATAAACTAGATCCAATAAAATGTTTTCATAGATGTATGTAACACCCATGACTCATATTACATATAAATATTTTATTGAGGTATGATCTTGCTCTATAGCCCATCTAGTCTTTAAAACATGGTCATCCTGTCTCAGCTCTACAAGAACTGAAGGAACCACACATTCAGAACATTTAAAATTATAGTTTGAAAGCCCCCATAAAGATAAGAAGTGTCAAGTAATCTGAAAATATATGTATATTCAAGGGCAAATTCTTTAAAAATTTAAACAATATATTATTAGTATTGTGGGTAGGTAAGTGTATGCATGATGTGTGTGTGTTTGTGTGTGTGTGTATGGGAGCATGAATATTCCAAGCAGTCACGGTCAATTTCATATATTTTATTCTGTTTTTCTTTTCCCTTTCATGGGTTTTGGGGTTTAAACTCTCATCTCTGGAACTCCATCTCTTTGGTTCAGGCTTTCTAAATATAATGCAAAACAAACAAACTTATGTAATAGTTTATCTCAATCATATATAAAGGAAAATCATCCTTATAAGATTACTTGAAATAAAATTTTAAATAATCTATTTTGATTAAATCCTTTTATTTGAGGTAATAATTTAATTTATAATTCTAAATTTCTCTGATTTAGATAACATTCATCTTTGTTTTGACCAAGGTTTTAAGTATCTTGTGTGAAGTTCCACTAGTAGCCTGGTTTACTAATTTATTTTTCTATCAGTGGGTATCACTTTTGAAGATATTGGGTAAGGACATCTCATGGTACTGTAAGACAGGAGTCATCATCTCAGTTGGACATTTATCTTTGGTCTGCCCCTTTTGTGTATCACTTTTGTCTCTATAATCCCACAAAGGTCTATAGTCAGGATTTACAGGCAAATATTTGGGTACACCTCCATTTGCTTTGTTGAAGAAGAACTTCTTAGACAATGTGACTTTTGCGCCTTTGGCAATATGCACAGAGCAATGGAACAGATTTCATGATAACATGGGGAAGTGATACCTCTCCTCCATTTTTCTTTTTAAGGCAAGTTTTCTCTGTGTATCCCAGGCTGTTCTACAACTTGCTTTGTAGTCCAGACTGGCCTTGAGTTCACAGAGCTCTACCCGCCTCAGGCTCTCAAGTGCAGGGGTTAAAGCTTGTAGGATGTCATGTAGAAGTCTAGGAGCCATGCAGCTGTTGGTTGTAAAGATCAGGGCAGCTTTTTCTGCAGTGGTATTGATGGCTACAGACTCAGAGTTGAGAATCAGACACTTAGAAGGTTCTGTAACAACTCCTCCTTGGAAAAGAGGAACAGTTTGCACAGGAAGCCATTGTGATAGGGATGCTCTCATGTATATGAAGTATGGCTTTTCACAGGAGCTGGCTTCTGGTGGGGGATGGGAGTAGGGAAGGATTCAGGGCCACTGGGAATTTGACCATGCTCCAGTGAGTATATGAATAATGCTATTTGGTTTTGGAATTTTTTTTTTCTTCTTCATTTGTGGGAAGGTCACAAGGATGGGGGATGAACCTGGCAAAACTGGGAAGTGAATGTGATCAGGGTGCATTATGTGAAATTCCCATATAATCAATAAAAATATTATGTTGGGGGAGGAGAATGGGAGAAGGCATACTGCCATCATGCCTGGCTAGATGAGACCTTCTTGAGGTAGTTGAGTCATGGGGAGTCTACCTGACAGGTGGAATAGGTTCATTACATGCTGTGGCGCAACTTTAAAGGCAAACTCTCTTGCACATGTTTTGTTGTTCAGGACTCTGTCTTGTGTGTGCTCACTTGTCTTCCCATCATATTTAAATGATTTATGAAGACCCTTGCCAGATACATTCCTCAGTCATGAACTTCTCACCCTCTAGAACCATGCTCCATGTTACCTTAAGGTGCACATAAATCGCCCAGTCTGCCGTGTTCTACGATAACAGCATAAAATGGGCATGCATTGTTGTTCCTTTCCTTAGAAAGTCTCCCAGGGTCTTCCTCCACGGCATGAGGCCTGTTTCTCCAGTCTTGTTTCTTCTTTGTGGAAGCTTCGTCTGTTCTGTCCTCTGATTTCGCAATCCTTTTGGTAGCCCTTAAACTTGGAAAAATATCTAAAACCAATAAAAAGGAACAAAGGTGCTTCCACTTTCATCTTTCAGTTAAAACTGGAGAAATGTATGAGCATGCTTTAGGATTTTAAAAGACTTTTGCCACTATGTTCCAAAACAAGCCAAAAATTCCAGGACAGATAAGGAATCAGGCTACAAATACTACGTAACAGTAATGTTTTACGAATTGAATAGTATTACTTAGAACACATTTGTTAATTAACTTGTTAATATTTTCTAGAGGCTCACTATATAAAGCATTCTTCAACTGTGCAGAATGTTGTTACAGACTATTAACATAGGTAACTTGCTTTTCGCCTGGTTGGAAAGCACTGGAGATTTGTATGGAATGGGCAGCAGACACAAGGGCAGTCCAATCAGTGTCTCAAGAGAAGGTCTACCTGGAATAATCTCAAAACATAATTAATGAGATACACTGTTGAATCTTATACACACGCCACTGCTTGTGTGACGTTAGGGACATCAAGGTTTAGCAGCTAGGTTAATACAGGAATCACATTACTTTGCTGTGGATCTTGACAATTGTTAAGTCAGCTAAATGAGCCAGCCAGAAATGACTACGTTGCATTTTACATACAGGAGGGAAGGTAGAAGTTGACACATATCACCTGGGCTCAAAGAAAGGCTATGATGTTTGCTGCAGCTTCTATGTCATGGATTTTGTAGTGCAGGGCAGATCTGACACGTATCTCAACAAACAAATGGAACTGGACTCACATTTTCTGAATAAGTTACACAGGAAACTTCAAGGTCTCTGCAGGTCCAAGTTAGTAATTTTTTTATAATCTAGAAAACATAATGAAGTATTTTCATGTTGAATTAATTGTGTTCTAAATCACACTCTGAAAGTTTACAAGTATCAATCTACACAGGACACATGAGGACACACCATAAAAAGATAAAGGTTTATTCTGAATCAGATTCAATTTGTTCTTTTTTTTTTTAAATTTTCTTTATTTACATTTCAAATGCTATCCTGAAAGTCCCCCATACCCTCCCCCTGCCCCTGCTCCCCTACCCACCCACTCCCACTTCTTGGCCCTGGCCTTACCCTGTGCTGGGTCATATAAAGTTCACAAGACCAAGGGGCCTCTCTTCCCAATGATGGCTGATTAGGCCATCTTTTGCTACATATGCAGGTAGAGACATGAGCTCAGGGGGTACTGGTTAGTTCATATTGTTGTTCCACCTACAGGGTTGCAGCCCCCTTCAGCTCCATGGGTACTTTCTCTAGCTCCTCCATTGGGGTCCCTGTGCTCCATCCAATAGCTGACTGTGAGCATCCACTTCTGTGTTTGCCAGGCACTGGCATAGCCTCACAAGAGGCCACTATATCAGAGTCCCTTCAGCAGAATCTTGTTGGCATGTGCATTAGTATCTGGGTTTGGTGGCTGATGATGGGATGGATCCTGGGGGTGGGGTAGTCTCTGGATAGTTCATCCGTTAATCTTAGCTCTAAATTTTGTCTCTGTACTTATATCCTTTCATGGGTATTTTGTTCCTTATTCTAAGGAGGAATGAAGTATCCACGCGATGATCTTCCTTCTTGGTTTTCTTGTGTCTTGCAAAATGTATCTTGGGTATTCTAAGTTTCTGGGCTAATATCTGCTTATCAGTGAATGCATATCTAGTGACTTCTTTTGTGACTGGGTTACCTCACTAAGGATGATAGACTCCAGATTTGTTCTTAAAACAATGCTAGATGGTACACACACACACATACACGCACACACACACGCACACACACACACACTACACAAAAACAAAAACAAAAACAAATTAACAATAACAACAACAAAAACATAAAACATGAGTATAAGAGGCCACAACTGGAGCACTCTAAAGCTTTAGGAACAATTTAGAAAACAATTGGAAGCAATTTTTTACTGTATAAATCTACCAAATCTTTTGTTAAGTACCCCCCTAAATCTAACCAGTTTTCATGCCCATACTTGCCACACTAGGGGAGGCTTGACTGTCTTTTTACTTGACTTGCTCAATTTAGCAAGTATCGAGTTTTACTTCAATGCCAAGGAGCTGAAGAAGTATATAGCTTACAGTCTTTTGCTTGCTATGTAACAATAAGCCTTCAATTAATCTAAAGAAAGTGAAGAAGGGAACTTGTCATGTCTCCTGGTTATAGATAAAATTATTTACTATTTTATAATGTGTGCTTCATGAAGTCTTCATAAATGTCTGAACTTGGCATTATTTCTGATATTTTTGTATATTTGATTCCACAGGAACATATTCTCATAACAATTGTTAGAAATATTAATTTTGACACTATAAAAGATATTTTTTAGTTTTTCTATAATTTGTCAGTGTTATAACTTGTTTTAAAAATGTAGGAAGAATAGAAAGAAGTAAACAAGTTAGAAATTACCCCTTTGAATGCTTTTCTGCCCTTGAAAACAAACTGAGTCCCGATTCTTGGTCTGTTTTTACTTCCGAACTGGAGCATGCCACACAGCCATCAACGTGGCAGCCTTGCTTTGTCATTATTACTCTTTTGTAAGAGCTGAACAAGAATGACTAGATATCTCCCTTCCTGTATGCTCCACATCCATATGTATCCCATAAAGACCTCTTCTGGAGGCTTTAAGCAAGGCAAAGATAAACTCTTTGCTCAAGAAATCTTAATTCAGGGAGAAGGGTCCTGAATTACAGAGGCTGGCTTTGGTTTACATAAGAAGTCTCTAATATTATAAGATATGTGCTCTAGGGACACACACACACACACACACACACACACACACATACGCGTGCACGCATGCACATGCACACGTGTACACACGCACAGACACAAGGAGACACAGACATGCACAGATATACGAACTTACACACACATACAGACATACAGACACATACAAACACACAGACATACACCAAATAACGTACAAATATACAGACTCACACACAGACACACATATACATATACAGACTCACACAGAGACACACATACACACACAGATACACAGACTCAGAAACAGATACATAGATACAGACACACACAGATATACAGACTCATACACAGAAACACAGACACAGAAGTTCATGTGTGCACATTCATACACACACATATACTCATACAGACACAACAGACACATAGACACACATAGACAGATATACAGACTCACACACACACACATACAAACTTACACAGACACACACAGACATGTAGACCCATACACACACATATACACATATATACACACACCACACACACACCACCCATACAACACATTAAAGACGCACAGAGATACACAGAAACAAAGACACATACATAAACACTCAAGGCCACACAAACATACAGACCATGATGTTAAGATATTGCCTGAAGAAGTAACATTTTTTTCTTTCCTGACCCTAGAAGATGATAAATGCAGCCATGGAAAGGTGTTGATCTGCTCAGGAGAAAAGTGAACACTGTGCTAGTTTTGGCTCTAGCTCAAGGGGAGAAGAGCTACTGAGACATGGGTGGACTATTCTGCTAGACTCAGGACCTCTCTATTTTCCCCAGTATCTCATTTTCCAGTGGCCTCTTTCTTTCTTTTCCAGACCCAAGCATTTGGCACTACTCAAGTTCTACCAAAAAATCCAATAAACTAACAGTAGATGGAGAGTCAATATGCATTATAAGTGATGTCTTCTCCACTCCAGAATCACACAAAAGCTCTTCTGTAGTTATTTGTACATGGATAAAGTATTTTAAGAACTTAAAAAATTCTAGATTGTATTTTTTGTTAGAAACAGTGAATTTGGAGAAAAATAAGAAAAGAAGGTGTTCTAGATAAGCCTTACCCTGTATTATCTTTTTGTTAACTGTGGCATTGTAACTCAGACTGAATCTTTGCTTGTGTGAGCTCAGTTTTCACACTTATGGTATACTTTCATACCAATGTGTGATTACAATGCTTTTAAATCCCCAGGAAGAAATTAAACAGCAACTACTTTTGATAACCAATTATAGTTTTCTAAAATATAGAATCCTTTTGTTTCTCAAAACAAAAAATAGTAAAACAAAATAAAATTGCAAATTAGACTACTCTAAAATGTAATTTATTATTAATTCAGCAGGCTAGATCTAGAGAAAGGAAAAACAGAGTGATTATACTTTGGAAAAATAAAAAAAATTGCCTATCTATAATAGGAACTATTTTTATTTTATAGTTCCTATCAAATAAATCTCTACACAAATATCTTTAAAGAAACATTGAGTTTGTTATGGTTGATTGCTAGTTATTTAAATGGTCAATTTGTGTGATTAAATAGTTTGTTTGATATGTTGTGACATCATTTGCAGCACAAGGTTCTAAATATATTTTGTTGGGCCCACTGACAATAAAGTTAATTGAAAATTTGGCAGGTATCCAGGTGAGCAATCACCGTTAGACAGACTAAGCAGAGGGATATACATGAACTACAATAAAAAAAAATCAAAACCAATGTATCTTCCTAAATGTAGGAGTGAATACATTTGCAAATGTAAAATTATTTGACTCATAGATCTATAATTTTTTTATTGTGATCTAGATAGCAAATATTCTGATTTTATAGGATGTATTACTTTGGCAGAAAACTACTAAATATTGTCCCTGCAAGTCAAAAGCAGCTGTGGAAATTAGGCAAGAGAGTTGTGGCTGTTTTAAAATACAGCTCTATTTTTCCTTTATGTTAAAAAATTAAGTTATATCAAACAGCTTATCAAACCCAACACAAAAATCTCAGTTGAGGCTGGGATTTGACACTTTAGATTAAAGGTCATCCACAAAGCAAGTTTAAAAATGTACTAAAGTATGTTTTGAACCTTAAATTACAATCATGATCATAATTTGAAAAAGAAGGAACCATCTAAAATGAAATTGGTGCATATATTAAATTTGCTTGTTTTTTTTTTGGTAACTTTTTTCATTCTCTTTTAGTATGTTGACATTTTTATTTATTCTATTTTTTATTTATTCAGTTTTTTAACTGAAAATAGATTTCCTCCTCAAGCCTTCTCAGATTCACCTCATATCTCTACCCACTCAAATCCATGCCCATTCTCTCTCCCACTAGAAAACAAGACATCTATGCTGCTGCTGCTGCTGCTGCGATATAAGATAAAGTAAAAAACAAAACAAAACAAAACAAAACAAAACAAAAAACCCAGAATAGAACAAAACTAACAAAACTATCAACTAAAATAATCACAGAATAATCACAAATGCGCACAGTTCACATACAGAAATCCCATAAAAACGCAAAATTGAAAATCATGATATATAAGCAAAAGACCTGTAAAATAAACACACACACACACACACACACACACACACACACACACACACACACACACACACAGTAATTCCAGGACAAAAGCACTTTGAGACAAAAACAAAAGAAGAAAATGACATCCAAAAATATATTTGAGTTCATCTTGTGTTGGCCATCTCCTGTTGAACATGGGATGGGTCATAGGTGTGGTTTGCATATCAAATAAGAATCTGTTGGAGAACCTTATTTTTCCTTGTGAACAGTTACCAATTGGAGACAGCTTCTGGGTTAGGGATGGGGCTTGTGTCTAGTTCTCCTCTCAGTGCTGGCACTCCTATGCAGGCCGTCTACATGATGCTTCATTCTCCATGAGATCACATATGTGCACCAAACCTGTGGTGTCTACTAGGCCTTGTTTCCTTTGTGTCTTCCATCCACATGGGCTCTCATATAGTCTGCATACTCTGCTTCAGAGTTCCCTGAACTCTGAGCAGAAGGATTTGATAAAGACGACCCATGTAGGAATGAGTGTTCCAAGGTCTCGTACTTTGCATGTTGTGTAGTTGTGGATCTTCATATTTGTTTCCATTTACTGCAGGAGGAAGCTTCTCTGATAATGGCTGAGTAAGGCACTGATGTTGTCAAAAGTCATTTTGTTCTTGCTTTCCTTGAGCAGTACAGTAGTATTTGGTTTTCCTCTAGATGCATGGCATACCTAGTCTCAGATTCTTAACCACGTGAACAGGGTCAGGTGTAGGTTCAGGTCTTAAGTCTAATCAGATAGTGCTTGGCTACCTCCATATATATATTGCCACTACTGCAACAGTGTATCTTGCAGGCAGGTCACCTTTGTAAATTGAAGTGCTTGTAGATAAATGAGTTGGTGTTATATTTCTCCTCTGGTAACGAGCAGAATATCTTCCAGTATCATGACACCTAGTCAGTAGTGATGAAGGCTCTACATAGATAGCCAGTCAGTTTCTCTATGTTCAATGAATTCTGTAAGTATTGCCTTTAGAAGAAGGCCCTTACCAGCAGTTAGTGGAGAGCAAATGGCAGCTGTGACAGTAGCCTGTATTGTTTTGGGGTTTCCATGGTAACCCTTTGGAGAAGAACTTAATCAGAGCCATTCATAGTACTGGAGGTTTGATTTGGTTGTAGAAGGTGTCTAGTTGGCACTTTCTCCCTCCCATTATTTGGTGATTCCATTTAGATTCCTTATATATGTATATATTTTAACAATCTTCTACAGAAATAGGTTTCCTATGTCTTTCTTCCCTCCCCCTCTCTGTTTGAACCTCTAATTCCAGTCAACATTCTTCATCCATTCATAACTATTCTATTCCCTCTTCCTAAGGAGACCATAAAGTGATGTTGGATTTTGTCAAAGGCCTTTTCTGCATCTAATGAGATGGCCATGTTATTTTGTCTTTTGCTATGATTAGTGATCAGTGTAGGAGAGCCCAGCCATCTATGGGTCTTGCCACAACCACAGTTGTCTTTGCTGTGTTTATATGAAGGATTATATTTATCAATTTACCTGCATTCAACTACCCCTACATCTCTGTAATGATGCCTACTTGATGTAATCTTGTATTTGATTTACTAGTATTTTATTAAGAAAATTTTCATCTATAGTAATAAGGGAAATTGGTCTATAATTTTCTTTCTTTGTTAGATCTTTATTTAGTTTAGGTATTAAGGTAAATGTGATCTAATGAAAAGAATCTGGCAACATTCCTTCCATTTCTATTTTGTGGAATAATTTTTAGGGGTATTGGCATTAAGATATCTTTGAAGGTATGGCAGAATTTATTGCTTAGTCCACTTGGCATGGTGGTGCACAGGGAGATATGGTACTGGAGAGGTAGATGAGAGCTCTATATGAGGATCCACAGGAATCAGGAAGAGATTGAGAACACAGGGAAGGTATCACCGATAATTGGCTGGGCTCTTCTCCATTGATCACCAATAGAGAAAATGCCTTAAAGCTGGATGTCATGGAGGCATGAGGCTCCTTGACTGAAGCTGCTTTCTCTATGATGACTAGCTTGTATCAGGTACACACACACACACACACACACACACACACACACTCACACACACACACACACACATCCAGTAGAATGAATTTTTCTTTTGGTGAGCATGTGGAGTTCTTCCCTCTCTTCTGATTATTTTTGGTTTGAAGTTTATTTTTTGTCAAATATGAAAATGACTACTCTTGCTTGTTTCTTGGATCTACCTGTTCTGAATATGCTTTTCTATTCTTTTACCCAGTGGTGGTGTCTTTCTTTGATAGGAAGATGTGTTTCTTTGATATGCAGAAAGATGAATCTTGTTCTTCAATCCAATCTGTAGGTCTGTTCCTTTAATTGGAGATTTGAGAGCAAGATGTTGAGATGTATTAATGAGCAGTATTTATTGATTCCTGTTACTTTCTTATTATGGTGTGGGTTTTCTTCTTTTGATTTGCTGGTCTGAGGTTATTTATTTCTTGTGATTGCTTAAGTGCTATTTTAACTACTTTAGATTAAAGTTTTCCTTCTAATGCCCTTTGTAAGGCTGGATTTGTAGACAGAGACTCCTTAAATTTAGTTTCATTATGGAATGCCTTCCTTTTTCCATGTATTGTGATTGAAAGTTTGCTGGGGCTAGGTGAAGGTAGTCCATACCTAAATCCTAACACCCAGGAGGCAGAGGCAAGCCAGTTTGGTTTTGAGTGAGTTCCAGGACAGCTAGGGTCACATCCTGGAAAAGACAAGAATCAGAACAAAGCAGAAGAAAAAAAAATTACAAAACCCAAACCAACCAACCAAAAATCTTTACTGGGTTTAGCAGTCGGGTGGCATCTGTGAGTTTATAGAAAAAATTTCCAGGCCCTCCTGGCTTTTAGAGTCTCCACTGAGAAGTTGGGTGTTACTCTAATTGGTCTATCTTTATGTTACTTAGTCTTTTCCCTTTCAGCTTTTAATATTCTTTCTTTTTTTCCTGTACATTTAGTGTTTTGATTATTATGTGTTATGAGAACTTTCCTTTATGGTCTAGTCTATTTGGTGTTCTGTGTGCTTCTTGTGCCTTGATAGAACTCTTCTTTTGTAGTTAGAAAATTTTTCTTCTCTGATTTCTTTGAAACTATTTCTATTCCTTTAATCTGGTTTCTTCTCTTTCCTCTACTCCTACTATTCACATATTTTGTATTTTCATTGTGTCCTAAATTTCCTGGATGTTCTGTGATTGGATTTTTTTTTATATTTAATATTCTTGGTATCTACTCCTTCTATTTTGTCTTCAATGCCAAGGATTCTCTTTCATTGTCTTAGTTAGGGATTTATTACTGTAACTAGACACCAAGATCAAGGCAACTCTTATAAAGGAAAGCATTTGATTGGAGCTTGCTTATGAATTCAGTGGCATTGTCCTCCTGTCTGGGAGGGTGGGAAGCTTGGTGGTGTGCAGGCAGATGTGGTACTGGAAAGGTAGCTGGTTCCACAGTTAGCAGGAAGAGAGAGTGACACGGGTTCTGCCTTGAGTATTTGAAACCTCAAAGTCCACCCACAATAGCACACTTCTACCAAGGCTACACTTCTTGGTAGTGCCACATTCTATCAGCCTATGGGAGTCATTTTCATTCAAGCCACCACACTCATCATTTACTTTGTTGGTTAGGCATACCTCTGAAGTTTTAGTTGACTTCTTACATTTTTCATTTCCGATTTTCCCTTGGTTTGGGTTTTCTCTCATGCTTCTATTTCAACTTTTATGTCCTGAATTATTTTCATCATATCATTCCAATGGGTTCATGTTTTCACATACTTCATTAATGGACTTCTTAATATCTTCATGAACATTGCCTTAGTCAGGGTTACCATTGTTGTGATGAAACAATATGACCAAAGAAACTTGGGGAGGAAATTAGGCTTACCCTTTCATACTATAGTCCATCATTAAAGGTAGCCAGGACAGGAACTCAAACAGAACAGAAACCTGAAGGCAGGAGATGATGCAGAGTCCATGGAGGGACACTGCTTACTTACTTGTTCCCATGGCTTGCTCATCCTGTTTCCTTGTGGAACCCCTATTGATTGCTAATTAAGAAAATGCCTTATAGGCTCATGCACAGCTCAGTCTTATGGAAGAATTTTTAAGATAGAGGTTACTTCCTCTCAGATGACTTTTGCTTGTGTCAAGTTGACATAAAACTAACAAGCACAAGCTACTTTAAAGTCTTTGTTTTGTAATTCAGATAAATTGCATTTCTCAGGATGCACTATAGTAGGATGTCTGGATTCTTGTGGAAGTATTTTTATGCAGATGTCTAAACATTGGTATTTGGAATTATGATTGTAGATGTTTACATCTGGTATAGTCTCTGTTGGGTGCACTTTTTTGTTCATTGGTTTCTGTTGTAGGCCCTGAATCTTAGGCTTCTGTCATGGTTGTATGTTGCCTGGAACAGAGCATATCTGAGTCTCTGCCTTCTATGGCTACTGGTTGTCTAGGGTAGAATGTGTTTCTTTGTTTTGAAACCTGACAAAGGAGGTGTTAGAAGGGGGGGGCCTGAGAGGGTCCACAGGAGAAAAGAAAGCTGGATCTGCCATGAGGTTTGATGTAGTCTTCAGGGAGTAGAGTCAGAGGGAGGAGAGTTCCCTAGAAGTAGTCTGTTACAGGGCAGGGATTGAGACTGGGAAGTTGGAAATAAGGGATATGAAGAGAGTGAAGTTTGTCTACTTGTGTCAAAATGTGTCATCTTTCCCCTAACCCAAAAAGAAGTGGGAAAATAATACCTTAGTTTGTAAATCACTCCAAGATGGTCAGCAGGTTGATTTGACCCATGTACCACATTGTAAAAGTGATACAGGTTTTGTTATTGATATTCTCTTTTGAAAGTTTTTGTCATCTTTATTTTCATTGTTTTCAGTCATGTGATTGGATCTCATGTCATGTAAGAGCCAAATACTCTGCAGGGGATCTCACCCCCAACAATGTTTAAGTTGCTTTAAATAAAGTAACCAAAAAGTGTCTCTTAGAGTACAAAGTAACAATCAATTTTTAAATCATGAACCCCTATCACAATGGATTCTTCATGAAATTTTATAGTGGTTCTTTGTTACTAATTTACAATTTCAATTTTTATTATTCAATTTTATCAACCATACATCTTATCTCATTTACTAGCTTATATACTTTAGAAGCCACTTCATGTAAAAAATTAAAAATAACACCTCATCATATTTTTCCCTCCATATAAAAACATTATTTGACTTCTTTATCATTTCTCAGAGCATTGCTTTTTGAGTTAGGTGAGGCCCTGACTGACTTGGTTCCTTTGGATATATGGAAATTTTAGTTTTTTAAGAGAAATGAGGAGATATACAAATCAATTGGGTAGACATGAGAGATCAACTCTTGTACTGAATTTTAAGAAAAAAATGGGTTGATTTGCCTAAGTACAAAAAAATAACATAGGTTATCATTAACATATTTGAAAATGATTTTTCTAAATTTTGTGACCACTTCTAAGAGACAATGCGAACAGTTCTTAATCGTGGAATTATGTATTAACACATGATTACATATAAGGATGAAACGAACTCATTGATGGGAAATAAAAAGTGAGACTCTCAAGACTTTACTGTTCAGGATAGTCTATTGGTGATGTTGTGGAGTTTAATATTGTGAGTAAAAGCTTCTGTGGACAGGACACAGTTATTACTCATGCTGTGCCTTTGTTCACCTACACAAAGGATTGTGGGAGGAGAATTCTCCTCCAGGCAGGATAAATATGATTCAGATGGAATCTAACCTTGATAAGGTTGCAAACTAAGAACTTCTTGTGATTTCTACAGATTTCCACATGCTGAGAAATCCATTTAGGTATTTGTCCTTGCATGAGGTTTTAAGTTATAAAAAAATTTGATGTACATACTACTTCAGATTATCTTAGTACAGCTATGGAAGTAAAAATTTAATCTTTCTTAGTTCTAAATAATTAAAACAGATAAAATACTTTTATGGATGGCTGGTATCAGGAAGCAATATTCTCTTTAATTAAGTGAGCCAATGAAACCATATTATTCCATATCATTAAAACAACTTTAGACATGGTCAATTTTACACCAGAGCATATGCTTATAGAACAAATTAATAAAACCCTACTAGCTCAGCATGATATGCTATAGATTGAGCTGTGATCTCTACATTCTCCAAATTTTGCATGGTAAAGCCTGACTTTAATAAGTAGTTCTTGAAGATGGAGTCTTTGTGTTATGATTAGATTACATCATGAGGATGGGGTCTCAAAAAGAGAGATACCAGAGCCGATGTACACCCAGAACACACACAAACACATCTCTAGTATTTAGCCTCAATCTTGGTCAGTTCAAGTGATTATTTTTCTACTACTGCTACAAAGTCATATGCTCACTTGGATATTGGGACATATGAACCAGAATTAGTAATTAAGTTGGAATTACTATTTAGGTTTTACAACTTTATAAGTTTTCTAGTTGAAAACAGTAGGTGTGAATCCAATTTTAAATTGAAACTGAAAACACAGAGTCCAAGAAAGAAGTTAATGCTATGGCTTTCAAGCAATAAAGAAAGAAAAGAAAGAGCTGGGAGAGGCCATTTTGCATTATTTGATAGTGAGTAACATTTGCAATCTATTGTGGTAGAGCAAATTGAAAAGAACTTTGTTGTGTCAAAATAATAGTTCAAAAGAATTAAGTGGACAATGTATTTTTACAAATATACAGTGACTTAGATAATATATTTTTTCAACAGTCAAAAATCACTGAGATGAGCTGGGCATGGTAGCACACGCCTTTAATCCCAGCACTTGGGAGGCAGAGGCAGGTGGATTTCTGAGTTCGAGGCCAGCCTGGTCTACAGAGTGAGTTTCAGAACAGCCAAGGGCTACACAGAGAAACCCTGTCTTGAAAAATAAAAAAAAGAAAGAAAGAAAGAAAAAAATCACTGAGATGAGCTAATAGGAATCATCAGTAAATGTTTTACGAAATATTTTTTTTTAAAATATCAATGAGTGTGAGCATAGTGGCTCATGTTTGTAATCTTAGCACCTGGGAAGGAGAGGCAGAAAAGTCTCTGTGAGTATGGAGTCAGCCCTGTCTGCACAGTAAGCTCCAGGCCAACCAGAACTTTATAGTGAGATTCTATCTCAAAACAAAACAAAACAAAACAAAACAAAAACCATGTTTTTTGACTGAGCTTAACTCTGGTTTGCTTTAAAATGGCCCATGCACTTGCATACAAAGCATCTTTTACTGAGAGAAATGAGTCATTTGGAAAACTATATAGAAAAGTTTAAACTAAATTTTTTAATTCTCGAAAAACTTGTATTTAGAACAGGAATGTGGCAGCAGATACCCATTTATTTCAAGACTCAGGTATTAAACACATGAGAATACATTTATTTATTTTATGTGTTGTGGGAGTTGTACTGGTGTTTATGTTTACAAAGAGACCAGAAGGGAGTCCTGTAGAGCTGGAGTTACAGACAATAGTTACTGCATGGTTTCTTGGAACTGAACCTGAATCTTCTGCAAGCAGAAGCGTCTCGACAGCTAACTCATCTCTCCGTATTTTTCATACACTTACAGTTGGTTACATGATTTGAGGTATGAGACAACAAATGCCCAGGACACATTTTATCTCTAAAAACATCCATGTTTCTAACTTGTGACCTAAACTATTAAGTATGGGCATAGATATTTTAATATCTTATGCATGGATCAAACATGAACTTTGAAGGCTAAGGAGATGCTCAGATGGTAAAATGCTTGTTGTGCAAGCCTTTGAACCTGATTGAGATCCCCAGTATTCATGTAAGAAGCTGGGCTTGGAGGGGCATGCTGTAATGCTAGTAATGCAAAGTGCAGACAGGAGGGTCCTAGGGCTTCCAGACCAGGTTCAGTGAGTTGCCATGTGCTAAAAGAATAGGGTGGCAGGTAATTGAAGAAGACACCTGCCATTGACCTATGTCCTCTACAAATGCTCATATGTGCACTCAAATCTGCACACATCTAACCTCACACAGCACATATTCCTTCATACAGTTTAGTACTGTTAAAATAGTCACTGCATATTGAATGGTTAAAGAAATAGAAGACAATAAATATCACAGTCTTACATTGTTCTTAACTATTATTGGTCAAATCATAGAAACATTTTATAGAAGGTTACTAGATTTTTAATCTAATCCAAGCTTTTCCTAAACAAAAGGAATGTTTGACTAATGGTTTTGACTAATAATCAAAGGCAAAATGAGCATGAGCTTAATTAATTAATTAATTAGTTAGTTTTACTAACATACACTACATACATATAAATGATTTAAACATCAAAGGAATAAAAATAATTTTTGAAGCTTACTGAGCAAGTTTGAAATTCCAGTTAAGAGAGAAACTTTCTGCAGTATAATTCGATAATAACCATACTACATACATTCTAAGGATGAATCAGCATGAAGAGTGGTTGCACTGGGAGGGAAAGTATTAAGGAATTTTACAAGTGCTACAGGAAATCCTTGAAGGAAATGTTTTTCTAATAGTATTTTAGGGACTGATTGCTTTTCAAATCATGCCATTCTCCTTTGAATTATATGTTAATAATACTGAGCTAACGCTTGATTATTTAATTCACTTGAAAAGACTTGACTATATACATACACTATAATATATGTATTTTATATTACATATATTATATATAATTTGAAGGAGTCTAACTTTGGTAAAACAAATAAATTTAAATTATTCTAAAATTGTTGAGTATGACCTAATTTTGTTCATTCAGAGGCTAATTCGAAGGGGGAGATGACTTCTTTGCACTCCATTTAGATATTTGGAGAAGTCAAAACTGTTAGGACCATCAGAAGTATAGGAAAAACATGAAAATAATTTGTTACCTTTATATACATTTGTAATGTGCTGGCAAACTCAATCAAGTTTTTAACTATGAAAACTAAATTAAAAACAGAGAATGTTCAGTTAAAATTTAGCACTCAAATTGAGAGGTGCTGTAACTGCGAAATGAATATCACACTCTGGGATATTTTGATGAATTATAGGATGCCAAATGTCTCACTAATAATTTTTATTGAAGTGATAACAATCTATCTAGAAGTATTAATTTAGAAAAAACTGTTAAAATTAACCTCTCCCACTTTTCCCTAACATAATGCGACTTTCTTGCAGGTGTAACATTACAGACCAGATCCTATCGATTTCTATATAGCAGAACTGTTTTACGATTAGCCATCCTGTACAAATGTATTATGGAAAAAAACCAAACCAACCAAACAAAAAAACAATCCTAGATTTTCTGGGTCTTGGAACAGAATCCTGTTTGGTTTCTGTTTCAGGAAAGGTTAACAATTGTTCAAAGGCAAGATCTGTGTTTCCATTTCTGTTTTCAGTTTCTATCAAGAATTTTTAGGAAATGCAAAAATCATCAAGTGCATGGGATGTATATTTACATGTGGACATTCAGAGGCTTAAGAAGTATGCATACAGGGAAAAATTTCTTAACAGAACAGCAATGGCTTATGCTGTAAAAACAAAAATTGACAAATGGGACCTCATAAAATTGCAAAGCTTCTGTAAGGCAAAAGACACTGTCAACAAGACAAAAGGCCACCAACAGATTGGGAAAGGATTTTTACCAATCCTAAATCTGA
>NC_034593.1:71057672-71065195 GCF_900095145.1 Mus pahari
AGTGGGTGGGTAGGGGATCAGGGTTGGGGGAGGGTATAGGGGACTTTTGGGATAGCATTTAAAATGTAAATGAAGAAAATATCTAATAAAATAATTAAAAAAAGAAATGAGAGGCAAAGAGAGAGAGAGAGAGGCAGCCATCTCTCCCCCTTTTATTATTTTTCTTCTATGATATTTCAGTGCCATAGCTGAGTCTCAGCAATGTTCTCTATGACAATACCTTAGCTCCTTTCTAGTTTTAAAGCTCTACCATGCCTCCGAAACCTGCCTAGATGTTTTTCTCTGTAAGAATATCCTTACTACTTTTTCTCTACTCCCCTAATATCTGTGGAATGTAAAAGTTTTAACAATTCTTGTAAAAATTAGAAAAAAAAAGAAAATTAGAGTTTGAATATAATCACAAGTATGTATTTAAGTTAAAAGGATGGGCTCAGAGGGAAAGGACCTTGCTGCCAAGCCTAATGAGCTAGCTGACTTTGGCCCCTTGAACTAACACAGGAGAAAAAGAACTGAATCCCACAATCGTCCAGTTGTGGATTGAAAATCCCATGGATGTGTCTAGGATTCATAAACTTTGAGGACTTCCTCTTGCTCAAAGAATGGAGTCTTCACCTGTATACACTTCTCTGATCTGTAAAATGAGTACACAGTTATACACAGGTTTTTGCAACATTAATGCTCTTATAGTCAATAGACAATAAATACATCACCTTGAATATTCTCCTCTGAAATTGTTGCCTTCTTATGTTCATTCTTTCCCTTTCCAGTTCAAACCATTTCTCTCCTGTTAGACACTGAGCAGAAAAACAAAAATGTATTCTCTATAACAATAACACTGCTAAAAAGACTCATACTTCATAGTGCATTGTGATTTAGAAGATGACTTGGCTGCTCAACTCTCAAACTTCAAAACAGCTGTGGGTGAGTCTCAAAAGCAGAGGAGAGGCAGGTGCACTGAATACAGTTCTGGGGGGGGGGAGGTGTATTTGAGAAGACAAGGCTCACATTTCTTCACAGTGGATCACATTCCAAACCTCCCATTAGGAAATCATGACAGGTTTAAACCGTGTGGAAACAAATATAATATGATCTGCAGGGTTGTGTTAACAGATTCCTTTAGAAAGGTCTGCAGTGGTAGCTGTCAAGAAGTGAAAATCAAGGACTGTGGCGTCAGAAAGGAATATAAAGTTTCACAGTAAGGAAATAGCTCAGTCATGGTAGAGTGATGCTTTGCACATCCAGGCTCTGGGCTCATGCCCCGTGTATATGAGAAAGAAAGAAAGAAGGGAGGGAGGGAGGGAGGGAAGGAGGAAGGAAGAAAAGGAGGGACAGAGAGTGGGAAGGAGGGATGGATAAAAGTTTCTTTGTGTTCTTTCCAGCTCTGGCTATTATAAATAAGGCTGCTCTGAACATAGTGGAGCATATGTCCTTATTACCAGTTGGAACATATTCTGGATATGCCCAGGAGAGGTATTGATGGATCCTCTGGTAGTACTATGTCCAATTTTCTGAGGAACCATCAGACTGATTTCCAGAGTGGTTGTACAAGCTTGCAATCCCACCAGCAATGGAGGAGTGTTCCTCTTTCTCCACATCCTCGCCAGTATCAGCTGTCACATGGATTTTTTGATCTTAGCCATTCTGACTGGTGTGAGGTGGAATCTCAGGGTTGTTTTGATTTGCATTTCCCTGATGATTAAGGATGTTGAACATTTTTTCAGGTGCTTCTCAAGAACCCAGATGTCCCTCAACAGAGGAATGGATCCAGAAAATGTGGTACATTTACACAATGGAGTACTACTCAGCTATTAAAAACAATGAATTTATGAAATTCTTGAGCAAATGGATGGATCTGGAGGGTGTCATTCTGAGTGAGGTAACCCAATCACAAAAGAACTCACATGATATGCACTCACTGATAAGTAGATATTATCCCTGAAACCTAGAATACCCAAGATACAATTTGTAAATCACAAGAAACTCAAGAAGAAAGAAGACCAAAGTGTGGATACTTCACCCCTTCTTAGAATTGGGAACAAAACACCTATGGAAGGAGTTACAGAGCAAAAGTTTGGAGCTGAGACAAAGAATGGACCATCCAGAGACTACCCCACCCAGGGGTCCATCCCATAATCAGCCACCAAACACAAACACTATTGCATATGCCAGCAAGATTTTGCTGAAAGGGCCCTGATATAGCTGTCTCTAGTGAGGCTATGCCAGTGCCTGGCAAACACAGAAGTGGATGCTCACAGTAATCTATTGAATGGAACACAGGGCCCCCAATAGAGGAGCTAGAGAAAGTACCCAAGGAGCTGAAGGGATCTGCAACCCTATAGGTGGAACAACGATATGAACTAACCAGTACCCCCAGAGCTCGTGTCTCTAGCTGCATATGTAGCAGAAGATGGCCTAGTTGGCCATCACTGGGAAGAGAGGCCACTTGGTCTTGCAAACTTGATATGCCCCAGTAGAGGGGAACACCAGGGCCAAGAATTGGGAGTGGGTAGGTAGGGGAGCAGGGGTGGGAGGGTATAGGGGACTTTTCGGATAGCATTTGAAATGTAAATGAAGTAAATACTTAATAAAAATTGGATTAAAAATTTTCTTTGTGGGGGTCAGTAAAACATAGAGAGTATTTTAATTTAATTGTGACCTGTCAACTCTGAAAGGTGACTTGAGTTTAGTGACTATAATAATTATAAGGATTCTTTAAAAGATACAATTGTTTCCATATTAGTATGAAAGTAACAATAGAAATTCTTACAATATTTTGCTATAAAGGTTAATCAGTAGGATATGATGTTACATCTTTTAAAGTGGCATTTATGTAGAATTTATATTTTTGCATGTTGGTAAACACCTAGAAATAGAAGAATAATTAAATTTTTATTAGCATTTTAACCACAGAAAGGAATTAAGCCTTGGTAATCTAGAACACACTAGACACTTGACAAATCCTCACCCCTGGGCAAATGCAATTCTCCAGGGAGCCACACCTGGTTGCCTGAACTGAGATAATGGTGTGATGAAGTAGCTTAGCATGCTTGGAAGAAAGCATGTGGTAGGAGGCCTCTTCAATTTAAGAAGAGTTCACTTGTTTAAAGAATATGTGATCTAGGAAGAAAAAGTCCGCTTTAGAAATGTAAAGCCAAACAATGGAAAGATGGAACCGGAAGAGACCACCTCTAGTAGATAGACATGGCCCCCAGTCGAGGCAGGGGGGCACCCACCCATCTGCAAAATTTTTCATCCAGAATTGTTCTTGTCTAAAGGAAATGCAGGGACAAGAGTAGAGCAGTGACTGAAAGAAAGGCCATCCAGTGACAGCTCAATTTGGGACCCATCCCATGAGCGCACACCAATTTCTGCTGCTATTGCTGAGGCCATGTTGTGCTTGCAGACAGGAGACTAGCATAGCTGTCCTCTGAGAGCCTCTACCAGTAACTGACCCTGACCGACAAATGCAGATACCTACAGCCAACCATTGGATTGAGGGGGGGGGGGGGGGCGCAATGGAAGAGTTAGAGGAAGAACTGAAAGAGATTAAGGGGATTGTAACCCCAAAGGAAGAGCAACAGTCTCAACTAACCCAGACCCCTCAGAGCTTCCAGAGACTAAGCCAAAAAACAAGAAGTATACATAGGCTGGCACATATGTAGCAAAGGACTGCCTTGCATGGCCTCAGGGGGTGAGGATATGCTTAACCCTGTGGAAACTGGAGGCCTCAGGGAAGGGGCATGCTGGTGGGGGTGGGTGGGCAGGTAGGGAAGCACCCTCTCAGAGGCAGGGGGGATGGGATAAGGAACTAAGGGAGTGGGGAATAGGAAGAGGGGGTAACTTTTGGAATGTAAATAAATAAAATAATTTAATAAAATAAAATTTTAAAAAGGAGCATTAGGATAAGTTTGGAGAGAAAAACCAAAAATTTCTTTTGAAACATTTAGTTAATTCATGTTAAATATGAGAATGCCATTATGAATACTGAATGTATTCAGTTATTTTGTTCTATGGTGCAAGGAACATTATTTTCTGTATTTTCCAGACAAAGAACTATAGTTAAGGTGAGGCTGAGAAGAAGACCCACAACAGTCTCGAGGGTCGTGTGATTATGGGGTGGGGGCAAGTTTTCTGCATAACTGAGAGAGGATTAATTTCCTGACTTAAGCACACCTAAAAGTAACTTGTACTTCAGACACCATACTGAATTCTATTATTAGAAATGTCTCCTTGAAATAGATATATCAACTGCTATTATTAACAAATGTGTATACATTTATTCATCTTATTTTTCTTTTTAATTAATTTTAAAAAACTCATAAAAAATATTTCTATTTTCCCATCCACAACTCCTCCCAGATCCAAGTCACCTCGCTACTCACCTAGCCTCATGCTCTTTATTTCTTAAACAGACACACAAACCCAGAGGGAAGAAATCCATCAAAGCACATGGAGTCTGACTTGTACTGGCCAACTACTACTGAGCACGTGGCTAGCCCTGGAGTGCCGTTGGCATACCCAGTGACACTCACAAATGAAGATACTCACAGTCTATGTTTTATTAATTAAAGTCCCTCCCTCAAGTCATTAAGTGTGAAGTTCAGAAACTTCAAAATAATGCTACCGCAGAAGAGCAAGCTGCATGTTTATTGGCAAATTAACTTATAGATATGTAGTTCAGAGTACTCGAATTTCTGGACTGAAGCCAATAACCACAGATTAGTTTGATTTTGAAAACTCAAATTCAGTTATTTACTTATTTTTGTTTCAGCGTTACTTACTTTGAGATTGCAATGCATGGAATTTTCTTATTTTCCTCATGCTTCGAACTCAAAACTGCTTTTCAACCTGCATTTCTTAAGAGAAGACATGCATAGTTTTTGTTTTTTTGTTTGTTTGTTTTTGATTTGGATGCACTTGGTGCATCTTGATGATGATGAGATTGGTCCAAAGGTTTCAAAGTATGGTTACATTGGCCAGCTGTCAACCACATCGTTTTTGACAGTATTACATAAGTATTACAGTATTACAGTTGACAGTATTACAGAAGTTGACTAAGTATTACAGAACTTAGTCGTTCAATAATTTAAAAGACCACTGCAAGACTTTTACTGCAAGCAGGTAACCAAATTACAGGGAGAGACACTATTTAAGAAGTGAGAGGAGGGGCTAGAGAGGTGGCTCAGTGGTTAAGAGCACTTGACTGCTCTTCCAGAGGTCCGAGTTCAATTCCCAGTAACCACATGGTGGCTCACAACCATCCATAGTGGGATCTGATGCCCTCTTCTGATTTGTCCGGAAGACAGCTACAGTGTACTCATATACCTAAAATAAATGCTTAAAAAGAAAAAAAAATTGATAACATGAGATTGCCATTAAAAGAAGAAAAAGAAGGAAGAAGAAGAAGAAGAAGAAGAAGAAGAAGAAGAAGAAGAAGAAGAAGAAGAAGAAGAAGAAGAAGAAGAAGAAGAAGAAGAAGAGGTGAGAGGAACTAATTGGGCAGCTGGGGAGGGGGAAGGCCCTAGATTGCCTTCCTGCTAATCAAATAGGGATCATGTTTTCATGAAACTTTGTCCTGGAAAGAAATTTCCTGTAATTCCACCTGATCTCAAGAGTCCACTTCAAGAATAGCACAGAGGCACTGAGATAATGACATGAGAGAAGTTGAGCCAGTATTTCTGGTTTTCCAACACATTTACAATCTCTGGAAATTTCTTCTACATCCCACCATGCCTTCAAGCAGGTGTTGAGGATTGTTTGATTTATAGTTAAGTGTCTGACTTCTCAGAGCCTTTAGACAAAGAGTGGACTGTTGGTTGGGTTGAGAAGGCTTCGTCAACCTCTACAATGACAGAACTAAGCCCGGGCTTTTCTTGCATCATGCCATCTGTGCACTTCCACGAAGAGCTTTGAAAGACTGCGCCAAATAATGTTATTTTATAACCTGTCAGATGGAATCTTATTGGAAAACTCGTAAGAAGATTTTCAAAATACTTTGCACTCTACATGTAAGAGTCAGTTGGTGTCTCTGAGGATAGGAAAATAAATCAACTGAATGCAGGAAATGTGAATGGAATTACATTCACTTGGTATTCTTTGATCTTCTTAGAATGATTTATCATTGTTTTGCATTTTAATGTTGGGATTTGGAGAGAGCATGAACAGGGAAAGAAATATTTTAAAAATCTCATTTAGGACTAGCATATCTGAATCAATCACATGTGATAAAATACAACTTTATATAGATGTTATTTCTTCTTACTTATTGGCTGCTACAGTGTCCTCAGACATATTCCCAATAAACTCCACATGGGAGAGGAGACATTTTAGACACCCCTCTAACCAACTCATTTGTTGGTTGTCAATAAAGGAAAAGAAAAATGTAAGCATCTTAAGGTTTTTCATTTCGGCATCAGATTGCATGTTCTTTGCTTGAGTAGTTTTTCATAGTTCCTCTTCTTATTTTCTCAGAAATATATCTTTTCAGGCATTTCAAACAGAAATTTGAAACTGATAACCTTTAAACTTAGTGGGAGACAATTTACTGGCAAGAGTATATTGTTTGAATTTTTCACACAAATTAAATAAATTAATTGACTTTAAAATCCTAATATAAAGAGAAAGCATTGTTCTCAAAACACACCTCACTCTATCAAATGCAGGAAACTCCCATTACGAGAGCAGGAAGCATCCGGGCTTTCCTACCTTTCATTGTCCTCTTAAAAGAGATGCTTCTGTTTCTATTTTCATGGTGGCCACCTAGACCTGCTTTCCAGAATTCGCCCACTTCTCACATTCTCTTTCACCTACTCAGTCACTCTGACTGTCTGTCTCTTCTTTCCATCATTTCCCTTATTCGTTTCCTTTGCTGGGGACACCTGTCTTAATCTCAGGAGTGTGTGGAGTCTGTGCTCTGCTTACAGAGTTGTGCATGTTCTTTCTCAGTTCCCTCCCCACAGATCCACGGGTAACTAGGTGCATTTTCTTCAATCATGGAAAAATCAAGTTGTTTTGCTCTCCTCTTGCAGCTACAGCCTTTGACTATAAACTCCTGAAGCTTCCTCCCTAGTGGGCATGTGAGCTGTCAGGTGTTTATTGAGTTGTCACTTCATACTAAATCCCTGGTTTCATTAAGTGAAGAAACACTTCCAAGTTGTGAATCTAAAGCTAAGCCTCAGCAAAAGAGAGAATAGAAATCTCAACCCTTAGAAATACAGAAAACTAATTACAACAGCAAATTTCATTAAAACCCAACCCAAATCAGGAGCTGCTGGGAGGATACACTGGCAAAGAAGAACCATGGCTCTCTACTGAAGTGTGGGGATCAGGACAAAGACAAAAGAGAAAGAAGAATGGCAAGCAGAGTTTTTACCTTGTGTTTGGTTTTACTTTCTATATGCATGAAAAATATTAGGATGCCGGGCGGTGGTGGCACACGCCTTTAATCCCAGCACTCGGGAGGCAGAGGCAGGCGGATTTCTGAGTTCGAGGCCAGCCTGGTCTACAGAGTGAGTTCCAGGACA
>NC_034593.1:71065285-71086783 GCF_900095145.1 Mus pahari
ATAGATGAAACAAAGCATAGATTGCCTGACAAGGTACCACCACTAAGGAAAAATTTCTCTCACCTTTTTCTTGAATGAAAGTTTATCTCCGTAGTGTGACATCACTGGATGGTTGGTATTATTAATCTGTTGGACTTAGACCTTTCTTAGACTCCTACTATTCAACAATTTTCATGTATACTACATGCATGAAAAAAGGAAATAAAGCAACAAAGAAGATAGGGAGGAAGAACAGACAGGGTGGGGCACTTCGGAAAACTAGATATAGGAAAGGGATCTGAGTGGGTTTCCATGGAGGGTTTATTGAGGAAGGCCCTTGGCAATTCTAGGAAGCAGAGAGACATAGGGAGAGGCCCAACTGAACTGCAATTTAGGGTCTCAGTTCCCACTGCCATGGCTACTTCTTGCTGTGATAAATCTAAAGTGGCATCTTTGAGGTTCCTATGACAGGCAAGATATTGTCACTGGGCTCAGTCTTGCTAATTCCTTCCAGTGTTAGCCGTGTTCTTGCAGTAACACATGATCTTCACACTTCACATCCACTTGGTGAGGGCCATCCCCTTATGTTATTTGTGTGTCATTTTTATATCGTTTCTCCTGTCAAGAATACATTTGACTAGCCAAGCATTCTTGAGGCAAGATTTTCCTTCTTTCTGCACACCAAGTCCCAGGCTGTGCTGGCTAACCCTCATTGTTGACTTGATTAGGTTTAAACTCAGCATGGAAACATACCTATGTCTATGACAGTGTTTTCAGAGAGGCCTAACTGAAGGAGGACCACCCTAAATGTAGGCAGTACCATTGATGTGTTGATGCATAACTGAAGAAAAGAGAAATTGAGCTAAGAACCAGCATTTATCTGTCTTTGTTTCCAGGATGCAGACAAAGATGACCATGAGCCTTACAGGCCCATTGCCTTGTCTCTCTCTCCCTTGGTGGGCTGCATCTTTAAACTGTGAACCAAAATGCCCCTCCTACTTTATGTCACTGTCATATTTAGTTTGTGTGTGTGTGTATGTGTGTGTGTGTGTGTGTGTGTGTGTGTGTGTGAAGGGACACCATGACCATGCAATTTTATAAAGGAAACCATTTAATTAGGGCTGGCTTACAGTTCAGAGATTTAGTCCATTATGGCAGGAAGCATGGTGGTATGTGGGCAGACATTGCCCTGGAGAGGTACCTGAGAGTTCTACATCTGGATCCACAGGCAGCAGGATGAGAAAGCAACACTGGACCTGGATTGGGCTTTTGAAACTCCAAAGCCCACTCCAGTACCACACATCCACCAACCAGGCCACACCTCCCAAGTAGTGCTACTCCCCATGAGTCTATTGCAGGCATGTTCATTCGAAATACCACAGTCACTTTTATTCCCTCTTATAAACAATAAAAGTAACTGATAGATGAAATGAAAGAAATATTCTGTGTTTGAGAGAAATTCTGTTTACTGTTGTAGCTCAGGGTCATGGGATAGGCCAGAGGCCAAGGAGCACCCACAGGCCAGCTTTGATTTGTCTTCAAATGCCAAGGGAATCAGCCTTTAATTTGCTTCATTGTAGAGATTACTCTGTAATATGATCATACTGTGAGCTGATGGCAGGAGAGGCATGGGTGGCTGATGATAGGTACCTGTACTATCTGATCTGTTTATATTGCTTTTGGGGGGGGGGCTTGTATTTTGTATCTGGGCCCAGATTTAAAACTCCTATTTGATGAATTGTGTGTGCTCTTCACACTTTATTAGTTTGGCAGAGCTAAGCACTTAGGAAGGAGTTCTGCTGTTCACTCCTTTGACATATTAAGGTCATATTTTTCATTTTCACCAAGATCTAGAGAGTTAGGCCAAGAGTCATCCTTTCAAGATGATGGAAAATTCTCTGCTGTAGATGACTTTCTCTGGCTAGTGAATCCTGGCATGTCTACATGATGATCATTTCTTCAGGAATTTCCTGTATTCTCACTGGTGTCTTCCCACTGTAGATAGCTGACATACTATCTTCTGTCAGGTACTCTGGCTAAATAGCAAAGCAGCTTCCATTATATTCTAGTGGGGCTACAGAGCTATTTTCTCCTCTGAAAGTGCTTAAAAGCAGTAGACCTTATAATTAATATCCTTTCAGCCTGTTTTTGTCATAACATTTTAATTTTAATTTTTGGTTGAGTATAACAGTCTGGGTTGATAGTTGTAATCTTTCAGTAGAGAATTTTGGGGTTCTAAAAGTTTTTATCTAGCTGTGACTCAGATTGGCCTTTTTTTTTGTTGTTGTTGTTGTTGTTGTTGTTATATAGCAATAGGCCTATCTGTTTATGATGGCTTCCCATACAGTGAGCTAGACCTGCCTGAACCCAATAGCAATGAAGAAAATTCCCTCTTAGACATGGCCACAGGTCAATCTGATAGGAGCATCTTTACTTGATGATCTTCCTGTATTTTAAGTTAACAATAAAGATTAATCATCACATGGGTCTTTTGGTGTGACTTCTTAGCACACCAAATTAGATTCCATAGTGAAAAGTTGAGCTGGGTATCTTACAGATGTTTCAAGAGAATGGAGACTGGGCTGGCAGGCAGGTGCTAGGGTGGAGTGTCCTGAAATATCCAGTCTAATATAGGCCAAGATCAACATGTGGAGTTGCTGTGCTCTATGGATTGAGATGGAGGGATGTCATAGAGTGATATAATGTAGTGATGGGTGGGCTGGAGTTAGAGAGGAAGGACATCAGAGAAGCCATGTGGAGTGGAATATAAAACTATGTGGGGGTATTCTGAGAATTTACCAAGGGTGAGAAAACTCACTGTACCCAGAGGTCCTACATGGAGTGGTGTTGCACAGAACAAGAGGCAGGTGGAATAGCACAAGTCCTCTCTACTCCCTCCCCCTAAATTAAAGGTTGGGTGTGTAGTGATTGTGTCCTTTATCCTGTAGTAGGTGTCTGGACTCTAGGTCTCAGAACACTTAACACCTATTTCACTGAGAAGGTGAGTCATTCTGAGTCAGGATAAAAATGTGGAGCTGTGAGAAGGGAAAAGATTTCCACATCCAGAAATCCAGGTGAAGCCTGTTGCCAACAGAAAACCAATTTCAGCACAGACAACAGATACTGAAGACCTTTCTTCCTTCCCAGATATGAACTTGCAATTTTCTAAGAATCTCACACATCTCTGTTTACTCAGGAAATGCATGGACTAAACTCCTTGTAATGGGTTTATCTTCGTGTTTGTAACTAAAAAGAAAGGAGGACCTGGGGCCAGATCTGCTTTAGCTCTTCTTTGAAGACGTTCTTCCTTTTGTATCTAAAGCTTAAGGATGACTTTAGAGTACATAGAGAACACACACCCCCATGTTCCTGCAGTCGATAAAGCTGGAGGAGAGGCTGGAGGAAAGAGTTTAGTCTACCTGGGCCCATGTATTGCCTTTTCCAACATTTTATTTGTCACTGGTTTGCTCCCTGCAATTCCTGCCTCATTATGTAGATGCCAGTGACTGATGAGGTCATCTAGAAGTGACTAGCAGTTTCTAGATCTTGTTGCACTTCTTCAACATGTGCCAAATGTGCCCAAGAAACTTACCTCCCATCTACCTTCATAACATCATTCCAATGCACTGGGGAGCTATCAGTTTCTTTTTGAACTATGACTCTAACTGAGCATGCTCAGAAGAATATATATTAAATCATGCATAGTAATGTCTCCCTCATGGAAATGTAGGTAGGCTTCTCTAATAAATTCCTTACCCTTTGTTTGGCTTTGAAAATGATGTCCTTGCTATCTTTGCCTGTAGCAGATAATAAATATTTCTCTACTATTTTATGTCTTAGCAGTATTTATTTTTACTTTGCACTCATCAGGATATGAGTCCATTTTGGAGCCTATTTGGTTATACTACCAAATTAAAATTTTACCCAAGACATCTCTCGGGCTACCCTATAATCTCACTTAGTCAAAGACAGAAAAAAAAAAAAAACAGGAAAACAAAAGGTTCCTTAGCAATTTTGAGTCAGTCATAACTTGAGAGTCACTGAAATGACATGTATGGATAATGCTAAGACAATTAGTTACAACTCCTTCTTTAGGGGTTCATACCCACATTTGAGTATGTCTTGCTTGTCCCTACTCTGCCCACACTAGGGTTTGTCTTTTCTTACCTTGGGTTACATTAAGGAACATATGCCCACTCAATTGAAGCATCCTTCATAAAACTCCAACTCTGCTTTAAACAGGTTATGTCTGAAATTCTTTTCTGCAATGTACACACAAGTGCAGGTTAGGAATGAGTTGAAGTCCCTAAAAGACTGAAGGAACTCCTTTTTCTTCAGAGGATGGCAGTGTGGAGCTCTGTCTCTGTCCCTTTGTGGAAGATATTTTGAATATCATTTGTGTTTTAGTTCTTGCATGCCAGTGTGTTCATCTTACTGTTTCCAGTTTTAGCTGTTTCTGCTAAAGGTGGGGACATCAACCCACCTTCAAAATGTTTGACCCCAAATTGTTCTGTCTAAAAGAAAAGCAGAGACAAAACTGAAGCAGATACTGAATGGCCGACCAGTGACTGGTCCAACTTGAGATCCATCCCATGGGTGGGCTCCAAACTCTGACACTATTACTGATGCTGTGTTGTACTTGCAGACAGGAGCCTAGCACAACTGTTTTCTTAGAGGCTCTACCAGCAGCCTACTGAGGCAGATGCAGATACTTACAGCCAAGTTTTGGACTAAGGTTAGGGACCCCTATGGAGGAGTTAGGGGAAGGATTGAAGGAAAAGAATGGTATGGCAACCATATAGGAAGACCAACAGTATCAGTTAAATCAGACCCCTGGAAGTTCCTAGAAACTAAACCACTAACCAAAGAGCATACAGGGGCTGATCTGAGGCCCCTGGCACATATGTAGCAAAGGACTGCCATTTCTGGCTTCAGTGGGAGAGGATGCAACTAATCCTTTAGGGACTTGATGCCCCTGGTAGGGGAATTTCGGGGGGGGGGGGCACCTTCTCAGAGGTAAAGAGAATGTAGGGAGGAACTCTGAGAGGAGGGACCAGGAAGTGGCAACATTTGGAATGTAAATAAATAAAATAATAATTAAACAGCAGCAGCAACAACAACAAAAAGCCCAAGAGAATGGACCCAGGTATCTGTGTTGGATAGTCTTTCTTTTTCTTTTCTTTCTTTCTTTTTTTTTGGGTTTTTAAGACAGGGTTTCTCTGTAAAGCCCTGGCTGTCCTGGAACTCACTTTGTAGATCAGGCTGGCCTCGAACTCAGAAATCCNCCTGCCTCTGCCTCCCAAGGGCTGGGATTAAAGGTGTGTGCCACCACGCCCGGCTGTGTTGGATAGTCTTATGTCAACTTGAAACAGTTAAAGTTATCTGAAAGGAGGAAACTTCAATTGAGAAAATGACCCTGTAAGAGGGGGCTGTAGGCATTTTCTTCATTAGTGATTTATGGGTGAAGGTCTAGTCCATTGCAGGTGGTGCCATCCCTGGACCTTGATTCTATAATAAGGCAGACTAAGCAAGCCCTGGGAAGCAAGCCAGTCAATAACATCCATCTAGGACCTGTGCATTAGCTCTTGCTTTTAGATTCCTGACGTGTTTGAGTTCCTATACTAATTTCCTTCAGTGATGAACTATGGATGTAGAAGGGTTAGCCAAATAAACCTTTTCTTCCTCAACTTACTTTTGGTCATGTCTTTCATTGTAGCAACAGAAATCCAAACTAAGACAGTAACATTGTGTAAATGAGTTTCAGAATGTTCCCATGTACATATTTTCATTTTATGCTTTATGAAATAAATGGGAAGTATGTAAGAGACTACAAAATTATCTTTTTTACTGTGCCTAAAATTTTCTATGGTTTAGTGGAATTCCATTAAAATAAACTTTATTTTAACTGAAATCTATTGGACTCAATCAGAACTGGAATTAGCAATAACATCTTTGAACCCCGAAGAAGTGAGCCTTCTCATGGTCTCCATATTTTAGAGGCCAATGATCACCTATGCCATAAGATGAGGAGTCTTCATGGCTTAGGGGGTTGTAGTCTCATGGATTTAATCATCTTTCACCCCCTTACACTATGTTTCAGGCTTGGAGTTTGGGAGAATGTCTCCTCAAAGATTCTAGAGCGTACTTCCTGACCCTTTATTGACCCTCACTCCTTCAAATTCATGTCAACATTGTCTATAAGAGTAGGTACTTTATTTAATATAGAGTTGTTCTTGTCAGGAAATATCTTAGGAATAGTATGGTGTAGCATCTGCTTTAGAGCAAGCATAACATGATCATTGCATTACCTTCTTGGAGGGACAATTACCTTTGCCAGGTAGTCATAGAAACAAATTTTGATCAAACCCAACATAGAGATAGTACGATTATGATGATGTTAAGATGAAAGATACAGGGAGCATCACAGTGGCATGACCAGGGATTCCAGGCATCACTCACTTCCTAAATCCAAGAGATCTTAGCAAATGTGCATAGAGTTCATAGGAAGTAGAAGATTAACTGAAAATGGGGCTCCATGATACAGTTTCCATGAGGTTACATTGATGACAGGACCAGACCTATGGATGGTGCAGCTATTTAATAATTGTGCATACTTCTGTAAGTAACCCATAACTTATGCTCTGTATGGAGTCCAAAAAACTCATTGCTTCACCACATTGGACTTGGGTTCCATCATTACTTTGATAAGCTGTCCGTGCCTTACCTGGGGTAAACAGATATTTGTTGGTTGTGAATTCCCAGGAAAAGTTAATATACCAAGGAGGTATTGTATTTTCTGTGTAGTTAAAGGGAAATAGAATCCACCTGTAAACTCATTATAGCATTTGAGTCTGAGAAGTTTCTCTCTTCTTGGCTTAGAGGCTGAACAGTATTCTAGACTTCTACATATTGCCTCAGCATTCTTCTCTGTTTTCTCAAAGAAATCAAGCTACTGTTCTGACCCTGACCACATAATATAGTAATAGACAACATTAGAGCTGGTGTATATGGATTGATACAGATAATCTCATGAAAATTATATATAATTCATATGATATATGAATTACTTCATTCCAGTTATTTTGAGATATAAATATCAAAGTTTCATAATTATATGAATTATATGGAAACTTTTAAACATGGAAGACTACTATTTGTGTTTCTTTGAATAGTTCCCTTGAAGAAGCACACAGGAGAACATTAATAAATATACTTAAATGTTTATGATAATGTTGATTGAGGAAGATTGTTCCAGTACTCTTTGCAATATTTTCCAAAAGGTGTAATTACAGCAGACAAAAAGCTCTATTTGAAAGACTGATGTATTCATTATAACTTGCCACAAAACTATGTAATTATTCTCACAGCTCTTTAAATATAAGGATTTGTTCCCTTGAAGCCTAAAAGCCCATCTGTGTTCAAGCCTTATTTCCCTGATGTTAAATGCCATAGCATTCAATATTGGCATCTTTTAAACTGCAGAGGCTATACTGAAATTATTCCAGTTTCCATTAGCTGTAAACTTAATACCACAGTTTATATTCCTGGTGTCTCACAGGCTGATTTCCTCCCAATTCTCATAGGTACATAAAACAAGCTCACCCTGTCTTTTTTTTTTTTTTTTCTGGGACTGCTTGTCTCCAATTAGTCTCACTTCCCATAATGTCTCTTCTGAGATGACCTGGGGACCAATGGGTGAGAACTTTAATTGGAAGATAAACAAGATCAAAACGTGATGTGACAGCCATACTTTATTCAGTTTCTCCATGTCAGAACAATTTTTACTATTGGGAAAAAAACTTAAACCAAATCAAACCAAACAACTCTCAAAGCAATCACCAAAACTGTTGTCCACGTCTACAGCCAGAAGGTACAGATTCAGGCTGGCCTGAGAGACATATTCCCCTGGAGCAGAAACAAAACAGAAGGATGTCATAAGCGGGTGCATTCAATCCAATGCATTGGTGAGGACGCCAGGTAGACAGATTATAGAGGGGTAGAGAAAGCTCTTCTATCAGCTTTAAATCTTGCGACACTCTTACCTTTAGGATTGGGAGGAAGCTAGCGGTCTTCCAAATTTAACAAAGCATCCCCAAAGCTTTACCCTGTGACTTCAAATATTTTGAAGATGTAGTACATACCTATCAAGGGTGTTGGTGATTTATCAGTGAGGTAGAGTGAAGGTCATTGGTAACAAAATGGCTATATGGTGGTTCAAGTGTGTGGCTTAATTATTTTTCTACTGCTGTGATAAAATACCATGACAAAAACAACTTATGAAAGAAAGCGTTTGATTTGGAGCTTAGAATTTAAGGGTTAGAACCCACAGTGGCAGTGCAAAGTCATGGTATTAAAATAAGCTCGTGTTTTGATTGTCAGTTTGGAGGCATAGAGACTGTAAATAATGGGAGTCTTTTGAAATCTCAAAGATCTCCTCGAGTAATAGACTCCATCAAGCTCCACTTCTCAACATTTTCCAAACATTTCTACCATCTTGGCATAAACTATTCAAATATATCAGCATATGAGTCCTATACTCATTCAAACAACCAAAATATTAACACATTTTGAGGAAAAGTGAGTTAGAATAATCATAAATCTGTCTTTAGTTTTCTTTATGCTATCTGTCTATTATCTATCTATCTATCTATCTATCTATCTATCTATCTATCTATCTATCTATCATCTATCTATCTATCCTCATATCTCTATTATCCATCTATCTATGTATCTCCATCATCACTATCATTTGTTATAACAACAACAACAACAACCAACAAAAAGAGGCAGATTAACTGAGAAGGAAGCTAATGTCTTAGGGTTTTCATTGTTGTGAAGAAACACCACAACCAAGGCAACTCTTATAAAGGACGAGGTTTAGTTGAGACTTGTTGAGGATTGGTTCTAATGCTTTGAATTAATCCATCCCCCCAAATTGGGAATCTGTGTGTCCAAATGCTGACGGTCCCCAATTGATTTTTGATCTATCAATAAAGAGCCAATGACTAATGGTTTGGCAGATAGACTGAGGCAGGTCCTTTAGATTGCTTGGGCTAGGAACTGGGAGAGAGGAACAGACTTGCCACAGTTTGGAGGGAGATGGATCAGATTTAGAGATGCAGAAGCAAAATCCTCTGAAATATAGATGAGAAGGAATGTGGCTCTCAGATGGGCTTCCTAGAAGTGTCTTGGGCAGCAAAGACTAGGGGGCTGCCCAGAAGGAGTCAGGGCAATAAAGAAAATATAGAATTAGTGGATGTTAAGCCAGGAGTACTGAAGGAAAACATGTGCTAGCCGTGAGGTGGATTAGAATTCCCCAGCCTTTTAGTCAAGGTATATTTAAAAATAACTGGTGTGTGTGTGTGTGTGTGTGTGTGTGTGTGTGTGTGTGTGTGTTTGTGTGTGTGTTTCATTTGCATGGCTCTAGAGGTTTCTGAGGAGAAGAATTTTAGTATGTGGCAAAGAGACTGTTCTTATGACGTTTTAGTGAAGAATGTGGCTGCTTTTTGCCCTTGTCTGAAGAGTCTGCCTGAGGCTAAGGTAAAGAAAGTGAAATTAATTGCATTGACAAAGGAGGTCTCAAAACAATCCAGTATAGACTCTGTGCTCTGGTTAGTCTCATGAAGAATGTTTTGAGGTGCAGCAAGTTTAGAAAGAAAAAATTACAAAATGTGTGGTTCAAGTAATAAAAGGACACAAGGAAGTATAATGTCAATGAATACTATGTTCAAGGAGATATACGGATTAAAAGAGTGGTGACTTTGGGGCAAGATCCTACCAAGCTAAGTTTATTGTTTATTGCATTTGAACAAGAGATAGTTACATCACATTAGCCTGGTTGTTGCTTTCATTTGGACTTTTAATATAGAATGAACCACAATCCAGAAATGGAGGGCACACTTGTGATCCAGTTCTTGAGGCTGGAAGTCAATTGACAGAGCAAGATCCAGGATAGCCAAGCTTAGGCAGTTAAGGAGCTGGAAAACAGAAAGCTGATGATAATGTAATAGAAATAGGGGACTATGTTCCAGCTCCAGCAAGCAGAAGAACTTGACAGCTTCAGCCGTGTGGCTCTGGCTTTAGAGTCAAAAATAGAAAGGACTACTGGAACAATTGATGCTTGTTAGCTGGAGCTAAAAAATTAGCAGTGATTAAGAAGAGACCAGCACTACTGAGGTAAAATCTGGGAAGTATTTTCTGAGAGCACAAAGAAGCTATGTTCCAGAGAGAGCCAAGGTTGTACCTTGTGCTGCAGCTGGACTTGGTAATGTGCAGTTATTACCCAGGTGGTACTGGTCTTGAAGATATGAAGAGTTCATGGAGAACAGCGGAGGCTTGACATTGTGAGAGGCCAAGGAAGGCCATTGGTGAAGGTACAGTCTCAGTTGCAGTGGGCAGCCCAGGACTGAAGGGGTCATGCAAAGGAATTGAGGCTTGGCAATATGAAGAGAGCCTATGAGAGGGTATTGTTGAGGCCTTGTTGTAGTGGAAGATGCAGAACATTGGAGGTGCCGGTACCATGGGATGATCACCAAGAACAGCAGCAGCAACTAGAACCTAGAGTGCTACAGAGTGCAGAGCTGTAGAAGTGGCACAAGCCCTTTGGAGGCACCCAGAAGATCATGTGTGGATCCCAGTTATTGGAACAAGAAGCTATAAAGTTGAAGTTGTTTTGGAGACCCCCATGATGTTAGAGATGTCAGAGCTGTGAAATACTTGCCAAGGAAAGCTGCTAACAAGAAGTAGAACAGCCCCAAAGAAGGAATTTCGTTGTAGTCAACAAAGCTGAAAGGTTTTGGAGATCTGAAGAGTGCTTTGACCCCAGACATGGAGATGTACAGTTTGGAGTTTGGCTAGCTGGGTTTGGTCTTGCTTTGGTCCAGTATTTCCTTACCATGATGTTTTGCAATGGCATTATATATCCTATCTGATGTTGGAGATATGTGGTCTTTATTTTTAATTTATTTTGATTTCTTAGGGGATTACAGCTAAGAGATTGCATGAACCTCAGAAGAGACTTTGAACTTTTGACTTTTAACATTCTTGAGACTATAATAGACTATGGGACTTTTGATGTTGGACTAAATGTATTTTGCATTATGCCATGGGTACATATGGCTACCATAGACTCATGTATTTGAAGAAGCCTATGGGAACCAGGGAGTAGAATGTGGTTGTTTGAATATACTTGGCCCAGGGAATGGCACTATTAAGAGGTGTGTCCTTGTTGCAGTAGGTGTGTCCTTGTTGGAGTAGGTGTATCCTTTTTGGAGGAAGTGTGGGGGGTGGGCTTTGAGACCCTCCTCCTGGAAGGCAGTCTGCTCCTGGCTCCCTTCAGATGAAGATGTAGAACTTTCAGGTCCTCCAGTGCCATCTGTGCCTGAAAGCTGGCATGCTTCTTCACTGGATAATGGACTGTGCCTTTGAACTTGTTAGTCCTATTGAAATGTTGTTCTTTATAAGAGTTGCCTTGATTATGGTGTAGATTATGGTGTTTCATTCTCAACAATGGAAACCTTAATTGAGATAACTAATTACTCTCCAAAATGAGTTTTATTAGGAGAGAGAACCTCTTGATCGTAGTGTGTAGGAGCATAGTGAGGGTGTGATTGGGCCGTGGAGTCAGAGGGCATTAAGAGGGATAGTGCATCATTCTGTGGCAGCATGAGTCCTTAAAGGGAGGGAGGAAGAGAGGAGAACAGAGAAGGAGAGAGAGAGAGAGAGAGAGAGAGAGAGAGAGNAGAGAGAGAGAGAGAGAGAGAGAGAGAGAGAGAGAGAGAGAGAGAGAGAGAGAGAGAGAGAGAGAGAGAGAGAGAGAGAGAAATATCCTGGAAACATAAAGTGAGTGGAACAGTAGCATCATCTACAGAATTATCCAGGTGTGAAGAGCTAGCTTAGATTCTTCAGTGAAATTCTCCAAACAAAAAGAATTTGTGACCTACAGGGGAAAACCAGGGCCAAGAAGGGGGAGTGGGTGGGTAGGGGAGCAGGGTAGGGAGAGGGTATAGGGGACTTTTGGGATAGCATTTGAAATCTAATGAAGAAAATACCTAATAAAAATTGGAAAAAGTTAAAAAAAAAGATTTTCAGGGGATAACATGAGGTTTTATATCAAGTGATTTCGAACTGCTTAGCCTAGGTGACTAGGAACGTAAAGGAGGCAGGTACTGGGAAGAACCATAAATTTATTTTGAACTTATAGTGGGAGAGGAGCTGCGCATATTTTTTCAGGCATGTGTGACCTAACTTTCACAGCAGATGCTAACCAGCTGTGGGATATATGGCCTGATTTCTAGAGAAGAGAAAGGAACTGAGAGTTTCTGATTTCAACTTCCAGACATCTGTACAACATGAGTGTTTATGTATGTGTGTGTATATGATGTATGCGATTGATGTATATGATGTATATGATATATGTAATGTATAAATACACATACATATAAATATATATATAATCAATCTAGTTCTCTATTTTCTTAAATAGTTCCTTGTCTAGTGTTCTTGCTAGTCTTAGAATTTCCATTATACTATTTTTCATTTGTTCCAGAGATTTTATTCAAATTTTTTGTTGTGTATTCTCAGAAGGTCCAGCTATGTCCCTTTTAAATTTACTTGGTTTTATTTACATACTGTGGAGGAAGATTGTGGAAGGATTTGAAATGTACTGAGTGCCTGCCCAACTTTTCCTTTTGAGTTATATCTGCCTCTGTCTTTAATTAGGCTGCTTATAATTGCACTAGGATTGGTGCGCGTTTGTCAGGAGATGAGAGCCATGCAAATGATTTCTGTCTATAGAAATGCAAATTGAAGCTGATGCAATGCACCTGAGAATATTGCCCAACTCTGTTAGTTGTGTATTCTTTTGTAAATATGCTTCAGCATTCCTCTTGTCATTATAAATGTGTGTGGCTTGAATCTTCTTTTAAAGCATTGTAATTTTTTGTCCTATTACATAATAAAATAATAGCAATTATTTCAAAAAGACATTAGACACCTTTTTTTTTTTGAATTTGTTAAAGTGCTATGGTTTTGTTGCTTTTGCAAAATTACCTTTTTCATGTTCTTTTATTCAAGGCTTCAACCTGGTTCCCTAAACCTCAGTACCTCATCAAGAAACCCCACTTCAGCAAGGCTACCTCGTTTCTCTTCGTCTCAGCCACTTTAGTGGCCTCATAGCAGTTTTGATAAAGAGTAGTAGCAGAACCTTGAATTATTTCAAGGTCATTTCTCAGATTTCTTTCTTCTGAGAAGTTTTTAATGGGCACAGCTAGGGCTCTGATTACTTGTTCTTCAGGATCAGATAACTAACAATCCCCAAAGTTATTAGTTAAATATCTTTAACTAAACATAAAAGTTAAATATCTTTAACTATAGACCAACTTTTATTTTTAAAAGGACATTGAATTCGTTACGCAATTGGGGTACCCATTCATAGACTTGGTACTGAAAATGGATCTGAAATAATAGCAACAGAATCAATGCCAAATTTATTTATAACCCTGAGTGAAAATAGTAAGTCATCATTTAGATATGGATTGTTCAGTTTCAGTTTCTAACCATCTTTGATATATCTCTAACAAACTTTTCTAAAATTTAGATTCTCATATTTGTACCTCTAATTCCTACATATGTATATATTTGTGTTCTCTCTATATATCTGTTCTCATATATGTATATGGGAAATAAATATCATAGTGCACATATATACATACATATATACAAACATATATATATGCACACATATATGGAATATATTTATTGTGCTAAAATGCATATAACTCCATGCTAGTACTTTAAAAATATTTATTCTTTGAGAATTATATATATAATGCATTTGACTATAACCACCCTTTGTTTCCACTTGAATGACTCACATCACTACCTGTAAATTTGTGTCTTTTCATACTATCTATGTATCTATGTTTCTATTTACCATCTATTTATCACTATCATCAATCATCTATCTATCTATCTAACTATCTATCTATCTTGTCAATTGCTGCTTTACCTTTCTTAGAGTGTTCCTAATGAAATATTGTCTCTAAGGTGGTTCATAGCCACATTTATAATTATGCTTGGATCTCAGATTCTCAGTTAATGAGAAACTATTACTAGACTCTAGAGGGACTTTGTTTTTCTTTCGATGTCACTGTATTGTCTGTTTCTAAACCACCTCATACCCTTTAAACACTGACTCTGCACTCTTTTCTCTTCCCTGGCATCTACAACTGTACCTTGTTTCACCATAGTTTTACCACTCTTGCGACCTTATTTAGTAGTGTGATTTTCTTTTTACAAACTTGTTTTTAAATGATATAGTGTTGTCAAGTCTAGCCCATTTTGTTGCATGGGTCAGACATTCTTTTTCATTCTGAATAATACTCCAGTGTGTATTTATATCACATTTTGCTTTCATCCATTGAGACACACACTCACTTGCACTACTGAATGATGGTGCTTGAAGGTGGAGGTGCAAGGATTGTTGACTCCTTGCTTTCACTTCTTTTGTGTATCTACTGGGAACAGAGTTGCTGGAATACATAGTATTTTCTCTGAGGTTTGTTAGGTCATATACATTAGAAGCACTGCCACTTTAAGAAAGCACCTGTTACATCTCCATCACTTAGGACTCAGCAGTCAAGAATAGACCCCTGCTGTGACTATTGTTGGTATTCTGACTGAGATACATTTGGGGAAAGCTCATCCACTTTTGACAGGGTTCATAATGCTTAAATAATTGCCCTTCCTTATTAGTGCTTTCCTGACTCTGAAAAAGAATGAATCCAAGACATGAAGTATAGCTATTTGCAAAAGTCATATATTATCTTAGAGTACCCACTGCTTATAGAAACCCACAGAAGTAAGCCATTTTCGCTATTCAATGGAATGAGCCTCAGAATTAAGGAGTCAGATCTGAACCTCTGTTGTATTAGTAGAAAACTTGTTGTAGTTGAGTACTTGAAATATATCTCATACCATAGCAAAATCTACTTCCAATTCTAATACAGCTTTCTACATCATTTACCATTGCTCATCCCCACCAACTGGGCAAAAAGACTCCAATTTTTCCACATCCCTGCTAGCACTTGACATCCCGTATGTTATGTTTGTATGTGTTTATTTTAAAGAAAGAATATAACCCAGGTTAAACTCAAATTTGAGATCATCCTGCCTCAGGCTCCTGAGTGCTGGAATTCTAGACTCTATCATGCTCTAATGGGACTCGGATTTTAGAAGCATATTTATCACTGAAGGTTAAACATTATCTTTAAGTGACTTGTCTCATGAAATCATAGATAACACTCATGAAAGATTTTAAAGGTATAAGCTTTTCATTGGTCTGCATGGTCCACACTACTAGTTACGTGTCAGCATTCCTCTGTCCCTACTTAGGTCATACTTCTTCATTTTGCAGAATTAAAAATACATCCCTATAGAAGAATTTTCTCTGTCCAATCACTTTAATTATTAATACAACAAGAAGCCTGTGATTGGACTGAGAAAAGGAGGCAGAGCAAAGAGTTTCAGAGATAGGGACAGAGAAGAACAGGAGAAGGGAGGAAAATGGAGGGTGAACAGGATGATTCAGATTCCCCATGGCCTTAAGTAGCCACAGGTAGCTATAATGTCATATAGAGATAGAATAGTTGGGATAATTTGTCTAATCTAGGTGGGCGGCTTGTATCATCAATTGGCTCTGAAATGATTGTGTAGGCATCTTGTGAATTGAGAATTTATTGATATATAAATTTGATTAATTATAAGCTTCTAGAGTTTCGACTTACTGGGTTACTGGAATTTGGGGCCGCTGACCACAGGGAGTGGATGGCTGAGAAGGTACAGGTGTCTCTGAGGCAGGTGAACTGGAGCTGGGAAGACCACCTCATAGAAGCTAGCCTAGAGGCGGTGGGACCTCAGGCAGAGAGTAGCTGGGAGTAGTACAGTATGGTGCCACTTTTTGAATATTTCTTATAACACAGCCTTTTCCTAGCAAGTGCTATTAGTATTATTAAAACAATTTGTGAGCAAAATTTAATAAATATTATTAATTTAAACATATTACAATTTATTTAGTTTAATTGGTTTCATGAGAATATGCCTATATGCATACATGTATATTTTAAAAATATCATACCTTACCTCATGATACATATGGGTCTTATCATCATGCTTCATATATGCATATAATAATTGCACATCTAATGAGATGTGCATGATATAATCCAAATTCTGAAATGTTTTGTGATGGAATGATACATAGGAGAATGGTAATTATGACAACTACACTTATCCTGAGAGTGTGTCTATTTTTTTTTTTTTTTGGTAGCATTTGCAGCTCAGCACAGCTATGCAACTCTTCCCTTAGTAATACCCTATAGGTGGGTTTATTAGAAAAGCTTTCAGATAGGATCTTGTTTCTATTACAGTAAAATAGCGATTCTCAACCTGTGAGTCATGACCCCTTTGGCAAATCTCTGTCTCTAAAATTATTTACATTACAATTTATAACAGTAGCAAAATTACAGTTATGAAGTAGTAACAAAACCAATTTGATGCATGGGGGTCATGAGGAAATATATTAAAGGGTCAGAGCATTAGAAAGGTTGAGAGACAGCAAATTAAAGGAAATGTGCCTTTTGTTCTTGAACTTCTTCCTCTTTCAGTTTGAAATGTCTTGCTGATGGTATGTGGGAAAACTTATGGCAGTCTTAGGCCAAGATGACACAGTGGAAGGAACAAGGTACTGTCTGGCCTCTGATGACTTGCTTAAGCAGCTGTACTATTTTTCATATCTAACTATGAATGTCGTTATATGTAAGGTGCCTTTGTCCTGGCCCTGATAGTCTGGCTTTTTAATGGATATATAAACTGAAGTTTTAGTGAATAAGAGGAGTTTTCCCCCTATTCTATATAGATATTTAGTTTGCTTTGTTGCTTTGGAGGTTCATGCTTGGGTTGATGCTTCCTGCCTGTAATCTCTTTATCTCAAAGGCAATAAGGAAATTCTTAGGCAAATGGATGTATCTGGAGGATATCATCCTGAGTGAGGTAACCCAAACACAAAAGAAGTCACTGGATATGCACTGACTGATAAGTGGATATTAGCCCAGAAACCTAGAATACCCAAGATACAATTTGCAGAACTCAAGAAAATCAAGAAGGAAGACCAACACGTGGATATTTCATTCCTTCTTAGAATAGGGAACAAAATACCCATGGAAGGAAGTTACAGAGAAAAAGTTTGGAGTTGAGATGAAAGGATGGAGCATCCAGAGATCCAGAGAGCCCCACCCGGGGATCCATCCCATAATCAGCCACCAAACTCAGACACTATTGCATATGCCAACAAGATTTTGCTGAAAGGAACCTAATATATCTGTCTCTTGTGAGGTTATGCCAGTGCCTGGCAAATACAGAAGTGGATACTCACAGTCATCTATTGGATGGAACACAGGGCCCCCGATGGAGGAGCTAGAGAAAGTACCCAAGGAGCTGAAGGGGTCTGCAACTCTATAGGTGGAACAACAATATGAACTAACCACTACCCCCAGAGCTCATGTCTCTAGCTGCATATGTAGCAGAAGATGGCCAAGTTGGCCATCATTGGGAAGAGAGGCCCTTTGGTCGTGCAAACTTTATATGACCCAGCACAGGGGAAGGCCAGGGCCAAGTAGTGGGAGTGGGTGGGTAGGGGAGCAGGGTGGGGGGAAGGTATAGGCGACTTTCGGGATAGCATTTGAAATGTAAATGAAGAAAATATCTAATAAAAATTGAAAAAATATCTAGCTGCTACAGCAAACACCTTGGGTTGTGATGAGGTGGTATCTGCGTTCCAAACAGAAGAGGATTTTCCCTCCTTTCCCAGCCCCGAGAAGGCATTCTTGGGAGCAGCTGACTGTACACTTACTAATGTAGAGTGGCTCCTCTCATTTTGGGTCATGCTCCTTTTTGTCCATACACACTGTCATTTGCCTCCAGAAGCAAAATGAAAAGTCACACACAAAAAAAGAGTCTGCTGTTTTCAAGTTCTGAAAGGGAAGTGACATCTATCACTTACTATGGGCTAGGTTTAGGCATTTTCTTTTCTTTTACTCCTTCTCCCTTTTCTTCTCCTTCTTCTCCCTTTTCTTCTTCCTCTTCTTCTTCTTCTTCTTCTTCTTCTTCTTCTTCTTCTTCTTCTTCTTCTTCTTCTTCTTCTTCTTCTTCTTCTTCTTCTTCTTCTTCTTNCTCTTCTTCTTCTTCTTCTTCTTCTTCTTCTTCTTCTTCTTCTTCTTCTTCTTCTTCTTCTTCTTCTTCTTCTTCTTCTTCTTCTTCTTCTTCTTTTCTTCTTCTTCTTCTTCTTCTTCTTCTAGGTTAATGCTTTTGTTTGTTGGTTCAAGTGTTTCTTTACTGAATCACTCCTTTTAGTTCCACAAAACAAGTTTTAAATGAGTAAATCCTTACAGTTTGGATAGGATTTTGAAATGCTGTAAATGTTGAAAATTCCTAACCTCTTTTGCTTTATTAGTGTTACACATACATAGGTACACACACACACACACACACACACACACACACACACACACATTCACACATTACTGAGTCTATTTAGTGTTGCTCCTAGTATGTGTTTAGGAGTGACCACTTAGGATTGTATAACCTATTGAAATGTTTGACCCTGTGGAAAAGTCATTTCCCCTGCATTACAGTCAAGAAAAGATCATGAGTTTGAGGGTCAGGATGCAGGAAGAGTTTGAGGTAGGAGATTAATGGGTGGGAATAATGTAATATAACATTCACATATGAAATTCTCAAAGATATAAACCTTAAAAATTAGAATTGATATTGGGACAATTAAATCCATTTACAAATATTAAAATATAAATAAGGAGAATGTGTTTCCTCACCTTGCTCCTCACCTTCCCATGATATGTTAGTGTTATATCCATTAATTCATTGTAATTTTCATGCTCATAAATTTCTTTTGGGTAATCAATATTTTCTCTTATTGTTGTGCCAATCAATTGATTACCAGAGTTCAAGAGGCAAATGCATTACTTGTTTCCGGGAAATGAAAAGTGATTCTGATTTTTAGCAGAGTTTTCAGTCTCCTTTATTTACATGCTAGTCTTTCCTCTAATAACAGAGGAAAGTCTTTCTGGCCAACAGTGCTGCTTTGTTGTTACACTGAAGAGTGTGCTTATGCTGTGATTACTGCATGTTTGTCAAACAATGAAATGAAAAATATATGTAACTGAGATTTGGAATCAGTCAGCGTTTGCAGCAGACTTAGAGTGCTGCCGACTGAAAGGAGCTGAGCTTTGAACATAAGTAGGAATGACAAGAAAATAATCCTCTAAATTTTTCATTGTCAGTGAAGACCATGTGCAGAAATGAAAACAACACATAGCTTATAAGAATGTTTTTGATGTCCTTGACATTTGGCCAAATACCAGAGAACAAGATGTTGAACAAATGCTGCTCTGACATTAAGTTTTACCAGTGTCTTTGGTGCAGTGGTATAACTCAGAAGTTGAGAATAATGACAATTTTAATTGCCACATACAGAATCATAGCTTGAGACAAAATTTCTGGTCCTTGTACCATCAAATTTCCATCAAATACTGTCTTAGGTCTTTTTAGTCTCTCTCTCTCTCTCTCTCTCTCTCTCTCTCTCTCTCTCTCTCTCTCTCTCTCACAGACACACATACAATACACACACACACACACACACACAGATAGAGAGTTAAAATTATTATAGATGAGTACACATAAGGCCAAGAGAGGATTGTGTGCAAGAAGGTAGGTAAGCCAGAAAATAAGGGTGGCAATTCATTATAATCATGGGGAAAATCTTTAGATATAAGCATGAAAAAGTCTTCCCCAAATTAAGAGGGAATAAGAAGTATTTTGAAATTTTTTGAAAGAGTTGCAAGTATAATTTTTAAATAATATTTCCACTATCTAGTAACATTGAAATGAATTATTGTATCATAAGGAATCTGATACCAGATGGAAATTTAGTTCCATAAAAAAATAAATATAGAACTCTAAAAGTAGTTAAAATGAGATGAACTTGAGAGTTATTTCATGGTTTCATGTGCTTCCAAGGATAGAAGATGTTAAAGGCAAAAACAGGAGCTATGCATTTGGGGGTTACAGAATACGAAAAAGCAAAATTTATAACTATAAAGAGAATAACAAATGCAAATTAAAACCATATTGTGACACTTTCACACCCACTGGAATGGCTAAAATTGAAAGTACTGTCTTAATCCAGCAAAGATAAAGGAACACATCAAGATAACTATACAGCCCTGTGTGACTCTGTTACATAAGGTGGTGGCACCCACAGACAGTAGGGATAGATTTCATATCTCAGTTACTATGAGAATAACCTTGGGAAATTGGAACAGAACGCATGAGATTTTTCATCAGTAGGATGAGGGTAACAAGAATGTATGTGGTGCTGGAGAGATGGCTCGGTGTTCAAGAGTACTTGCTGAGCAATCATAAGCATCTGAGTTCAGATCCCAGCCCCCACATAAAAAGCTGGATATGGTCACAAATGCCTGTAATGCTAGTGTGGAGGAAAGCAGAAGCAGGAAGATACAGGGGAATTGATAACCATCAATCCAGGCTCACTGAGAGACTCTGTCTCAAGGAAGGAGGCCAAGAGTGATCTGGCAGACACCCAATGGACCCCTCTAGCTCTGTACCATGCCTTCAGGTGTTTGCACATATCCATATGGGCACACCATACCTACCTTCCTTCCTTCATACCTGCCTACATACCTACCTACATACATACACATACACACTATACCCACACACATATGTACATATTTCTAGATGGACACATGATATTATGTTAATTATATTCATTATCAACTAAGGAAGTTTAAATTACAATTTCCTGATAATATATATTCATTCTTTTTCACTATTTTTTCTGGCCCTAATGTTGCTCTTAAACAATCTTTGCTGAATCAGTAACATATTCTATTACAGGAACAGTAAAATACATTTCTCTATGTTTACTGACATCTTCCAAAACATATATATATATAAAGTTTGTAGTATTTAAGATTAATAATATTCAAATATATGCTATGAGAATTTATTAGGAATTGGTTCTAATGCTTTTTCTAATGCTTTGTCTTAATTCAGCTCCTAAAAGCTGTACTTTCAGACCTGAGGATTTCTGCCTCCAGCTAGCTTTGATTGGTAATAAAGAATTGCCATACAACCAATGGCTGAGCAGGGAGCTGGAGGCGGGACTTTTAGATAGCATGGGCAGGAACTGAGGGGAGAGGGGAAAAAAAGGGGAGAACCACCGTGTCAGGAAAGAAACGAGAGCAGACTTAAAGGTCTGATGCCATGTAAAAAATCCAGGAATGTCCCTAGGGGTCACTTCCTCAATTGTGTATGGGGTAGCAGAGATAAAATATAGATTTTAAAGAGGTTAACTGAGGAATACCGGAGGGGACTGTGTGCTACGTGTGGGGAGGTTTAGAAGTGCCCAAACATTGAGCTAGT
>NC_034593.1:71087071-71148627 GCF_900095145.1 Mus pahari
AGAAGATAGCCAAAAAAAAAAAAAAAAAAAAAAAAAAGAAAGAAAAACAGGTTTCAGTATGTGGACTCACTCAACTTTTGGATTCTAGCATTCTAGGCAACAGAGAATTACAATGTGGGATTGAGTTTTGTATTAAGTTCTAATATTTATTTTTTACTATTCAAATTAAGAGTTGATAGTCATTCAAAATCAAACACCTTATTTGGCATCACCAAAATAAAAAGGTAAATGTTGGGGAAGTTGATACATAAAGACTTGCATATAATTGTTAATGGCTTTATTTTGATGACTGTGGTCACATGCACAGCTTCATTTTGTTTTAAATTTGGTCAAGAAGTATATAATGTGATAATTTTTAGCCAAAGGTTGAAGAAGGAAGTGTCAGACCAATACTGAAGACTGGAGAGGCATACCTCTGTGATAAGAGGGCAAGCTCTTTCTCTTTCTTGATAACTTCTAGGTTTCATTGACAACTGCTGGTCCAATATTCCATTTGGAATTGCTGTGGGATTCTTCCACAGTAACAAGGGCGCCATGTGGTTAAAGGCCTTTAGAATATATATTAAGTTTCCAAGTGCCTTGGCAATACCTTCCTCCCAACCACAATTTTCTGGATTCTAACCTAATTACTGGTCTAGACGCTGAGATAGAACAGGATTCATTGCCTGTGCTATTTCAGCTCTCTGCGCCCTGTCTCCTTCTCTGCCAGGCTTTCTATTTTATGGTTTCCAGGAACTGTGAAGAGTGAGCTCATCCCTGGACCAGAAGCTTCCAGTGGAAGGTGAGAGACATATGGCGGCCTTACAACTATTCTCCCCAATTCTATATTGGGGGTTATAGGAAAAATGTGCTTCTAAACATACATTTAGTGAGAAGAAGGTTATGAATCTTTTTATTTCTTCCTATGATTCATGATCACCTGACCATAAATAAAGTGAAAAATATATAAAGAACTATTAATATATTACCCAAATCTGTAGGAATAAGGGTCCTGAATGACAAGATGCTAGAACTGGAGATGGGAAGACACAGAAGACAAATAGCTGTGACCAGGAGGCCTTGCATAAGTTGATGGCATATGAAAACAAGTTTATTAAGCAGCACACACAGCTTCTTATATACTATTTGCAGAGGGAAAATGCCAAGGTCAGCAGAAAGCCAAATCGGACAACGTTGGAATCAGACAATGTTGGTCAAGAGAACACAGGATACCTAACACACAGCTGCATTAGTAATGATAAACAAAGCCCAGGGGAAAAGTTGGTTTCATAGAGATGGCAACCTTAACTCCTTCTATTAGCTTCAGCCCCAGACCTGACCTTACTCACTCTGCTCCTGAACTAATATTTCCTTTGTCCTTTCATCAGGGCCTCTGAGAAAACCTTGGATCTGTTTGGCATCCAGTAAAGATCTCATTGAAGTTTCCATTATTATGAGAAAAATAGATAAATCAATTAGTATAGTCAAATCCTGAGTACAGGAGCACAAACGCTAAGGCTTCCCAGAATGGTGCTGGGGAAACAGCTCAGCCAGTAAAGTGCTTGCTGGATAAGCCAGATGACCTGAATTTGATTCTCAGAATCCACATTAAAGGGGAAAAAGGCTGGGTATGGTGATGTGTACTTATAAGCCCAACATTGGGATGTAGAGATGGGGAGCTCATTGGCCAGCCATCCTAGCACACTTGGCTTGCTCAAAATGAGTCACAAACAAGTCAGATGGTTCCTGGGGAATGATACCTAGACTTGTTTTCTGGTCTCCAGATGAATAAAGAAACACACATAAAGACTTACATGCACGGCACTGGAGAATATGCACGCACACACACACACACACACACACACACACACACACACACACCATTCCTTCTATGTCTGAAGGTGGTGACTGTTGTTTTATAGCATTTCCAGAGACCAATGGTCAGGGTTAAATCTCTTATAGAGTAAAGACTGAAACGTCCTTCACCTACATTTCATCAGGGTGTACCAGTTCTCAATCTTTCACACATGGTCTTCCTGTTCAAAAATCGTGATAGAGGATATACTGAGTCCTGTCACAGAGAAAGTAAACATGAAAATGTGTAAGTCACACATGTGAGATTATGTGTGGGGAGCATAGTGCAAAAGCAAAAGCCCTGACTCTCAAATCGAAGTATTCTCTCACAGCGCTGTTGGTATTTGATTCAGGGTTATATGGTCCAACAGAGGGACGATAGGCAATATATTTGAAGCCTAACTTTAGAATTTTGTAAATAATAAACTGCCATTTATAGATACTTCTTTAAAATACAAATTTTAGAGAACTCTTTGTATAAATAGAAAATATTTTATAGAATGCTTTCTAAAATATGTGCCCTTGTTGCCCCTTAGTGAATGGTTCTGCATTCCATCTAGTTCTTTAAGTAAAAATTATGGAAACCCTATCTAATTCTTTGCCCATTTCTAAAGTGGGATTTTTTTTTCAAGACAGGGTTTCTCTGTATAGAAAAACCTGTTCCTGGTTGTCCTGGAACTCACTCTGTAGATCGGGCTGGCCTCGAACTCAGAAATCCGCCTGCCTCTGCCTCCTGAGTGCTGGGATTAAAGGCATGTGCTATCACGCCCGGCAGGAATATTTTGAGAGGTTTTACATCGAGGTTCTGCTATTCCAGCATGTGAAGATGGGCAACCTTGTCCATCTTTGAAACTATCAGTCTATTCTGGATTAACAAGTCCTAGATTTTTGGTATCTTATTAATAGACATGAAAATGAAGACAAAAGTTTAGATCATTCAAATTGACTTTGGACTCATATTCCAGCAAAAAGAATGAACAAGACGTACTTTGAACTTCAGTCCTGCTTAACAGATGGGTGCTGAATAAAAGCTGAATTAAAACAGGAATAAGAGGACATCTAAAGAAACAATATTTTGGATGACAGTAATTTGTAATGTTGCATAATATGGTCAGAATGCATAAATTCCTTTTTGGCCAGCATTATCTCAGTTTACAGGAGGCGCATGGTAGCCCAATTAAAATCTCTGTGCTCAACAATGCAGAGGAAGAGACAGCAAAAGACAGAAACTTTGGATTTACTGAAATCCCCTCATCATTTCAGTTGCAAAATGTAAATGGTCCCTTTCTAAGAATCAAATGAGCAACAAACATTTCACTATCACATTTAATTGCTGTACACATTCTGATTGTCAGAATTTGAGCACAGCATGTTTGGGAATACTACTTCTTGACAGTCATTGTGGAATATAAAGTAGTAATCCTTAATGTTTTATTATAAGACTCACATTTATTCAAGTTGTCAAGTGAAAAGTGGGGCTTGGTAATTGCATGAGGTAGTTCTTAAGCTTATTTTGAGCTTTCTAGCCATCACTAAACTTTAGATTCTTACCTCAAAATGGATTTTTACCTCAAAAAGGCTTTTAACTGAAGTTATTCTTCAGTCTTGTCCTTTTAAAACCATCATCTTTTCTGCTGTCAGAATTTCTTTAATACTTGGACATATGATCTGGTTACTTTAGTGTATTAATGTCCTCAGTGCACTCAAGATTTAAAGAATGAAACAATCCATTTTGAAAGAAATGAAAACCTATTGAGCCATGATTCTTGCTACTCTTATAATTCAAGCTGAATGAGTATAATATATGCTTTATAAATATATCTCAAAAGAATAGGCATGCCTACATATGTTTATACAAATTGAATGAGTATATGTTACATATATATGTGTGTATGTATACATATATGCACATAAACAATATACACATATATGTATATATGTACATATATGCAGATATGCACATATATGTAGCATATATGTGTATATATGTATATATGCATATGTGTGTATTTATGTATATATGTACACAAATATGCATATATACACATAAATGTATATATAAAAAACATATACTATCCTCAATCAAATTGTTTAAACCTATATAGGTATGCCTATTTCTTTGCTGTGTATATATATATATATATATATGCATACATACATATATGTATATATGTACATGTATGCATATATATAACATATCCTCATTTAATATATATGTTGTACACAAATATATGTACATATATGAAAGAATAAGTATGTCTCTATGTTTATAAACATTAAAACATACTATAGTATATACTCTAAAGCATATAGTATATATGAGTAAAGTATATATTTATAGTTATTTAAATACATATTATATCTCTATATATAGATATAAACATATATGTACATTTATACACACACAAACATACATAAAGAGATATGAGTACACTCCAACATACACTATCGTTTTACAAGACCAGATGGTCACCTCTTCTATTACTGCAGGTGCTGTACCTAAAGCACACTAAGAGAAGAATAGGAGAGGCACTGGAGAGATGCCTCAGCAGTTAAGAGCACTAGCATCTCTTGCAGAGGACCTGGAGTTGATTTCTAGTTTTAACATGGTGGCTCACAATTGTTTGCAACTACAGTTTAATTGAATCTAACACGTCTAACCTCTGGAGGCACGAGGCAAACATATTGTGCACATAGATACAGCGAGCAAAACTCATAGTCATCAACTAAAATAAATAATTCTAAAACACTAAATAAAAACAAAAATACAGTATAGCTGTGTTGAATAAAAGTGGGTAGAGCTAAGCAAGCAACATGTTGTTTTACAAGGAAGGCAATGTCAAAGAAAGAGGAATTTCCTCTTGTGGAATGAAGATTGACCTTAAAACAACAACAAACAAGACAAAATTATGAAGTAAAAATTTCATCCTCACCCGTCCTAGATCAATAGTAAAGAGATGAAAAGAGCAGTGGTAAAGTGCTTGTCACATAAACCTGAAGACCTGAGTTCATTACCCAGCATAAACATGAAATCTGGGTGTAGCAGCCACACCTGTAAGGCCAGTGCTGGCAAGGCAGATACAGGCCGCTCCCTGGCTAGCTAGTCTAGCAGAACTGACAAGCTCCAGGTGTGGGAGGACACCCTGTTTTTAAGTATGGTGGATACTAGTGGAAGATACTTAGTGTTGACTTATGTGTGTGTTAATGAATGCATACATGTTCACCTGTACCCACTCACACTTCCCTGTAAGACCGTCCCAAAAGTAGAAAGGTGAAAGTGGTCGGGGCATAGTTGAACATAGGTAGAAATATTTGATGTAACGGAGGATAACTAGACTGTTATCAAGAAGAACAATATCAATACTGATAATGTACATACAATGTGCCACTGTTTCAAGCAAGCACTTGTTAATCATATGAATTAGTGCTTAATGATGTTAATCATATGAATTAGTGCTTGCTCCATTCCCTGTAAAGTTACTATACTTTTTATAAAAAAAATTACTTTTTTGAGAATTTCTTGTGTGAATACTGCATTTACATCATTTTACCCTTCATCCCTCCAATTCCTCTATGTCCTTCACTATTTATCAAATTTATGCCTTCTTATTAATTATTGTTTATATATATATATATATATATATATATATATATATATATATTTATAATTATCATCTGCTGAATTTACTGTTTCTCATATGTATATATGTTTAGGTTAGCCCCTTGGGTTTGTATAATGTATCAGGGGTTCATTCATGGAGAAGCCTGATTTTCCTTCAGTAGCCATTAAATGCCCACGGCTCTTCATCTAGGAACAGGGCCTTGTGATTGTTCTCAATTCTCATGTCAAACGGTGGTATCATTTTTTTCAGGACTTTTTAGACAACCATAATGTTGAGATCTCATGGGTGCAGATTTCTTGTCATTTATGAAAGACTATCTCACAGCAGATTTCTGGCCTTCTTTTTCTTACAGTCTTTCTCCCAAGACTTTCCCAGAGCCTCAGCCCAAGCTACCTCTCCCAGGATATTCCTTACCTGTAGGTATAGGTAGGGACTGTGTATATATGAAAAGGGGCTGAGTAACCCACAGTCGCATGTTCTTTGCATTTGACTAGTGGTGGCTTTGTTAGCAATAGGATCTTACAGTCAAGTACTGGAGTATAATCAAGACCAATGATAACAGCTTATGTTGTTGCAGGGACTCCTGAACTCCCCTGACCAACTGTCAGGCATTTTCATTTCTTATACATGCATCGAGAAGCTAATATGAAGAATAAAACAAGAAGATTTATCCTTCTAAAAGAGCTCTCTGGACACTCTGATTTGTATTTGTTTGTTCGCTTGCAATAAAAACAAACAAAAAAAACAAGCAAATGTGAGGAGAAAGATCAGGTAAAGGACAAATGCATTATTCAGACAAGGTGAGTCATTATTTGAAGTAAGAAGTAGCTGATGAATTGTATTTGTTAAATTCAAATATATCTGAGGAGAGACAAAAGCTTTATTGATCCACATTAGTTCAGCTTATAAACTAGGACTGTCAAGAAAATTCTTAATTTTGGTTCATAGATTGTGGGTCTGCTAGATTGGAATACCACTTTTAAAAATCATTTCAAAGAGTATTCCAGGCTCTTCTATCATGCGTTTCTCTGCTCATTTGACTGAACTCTGTGTGAGATGGAAACAGAACTTTGTACAGCACGTTTACATTTGAACCCTCCCTCAGTACAGATTCCTGATGTGGCACAGACAAATAAGAGATGTTAAATGCTATTGCAAAACATAATGGGACAGAGAGAAGTCACAGAAAGTGGGACGTCAGGAGGAGTCAGGACAAATCATTGTGAAAGTGGGTCTCTTGGGAGCCCTGGGGCTATAGGCAAGCCTTGGACTCCCTCACTAGGATGGGTAGAGGGGCAGAAGGTGACTCTATAATTAGGAATGGCTACAACTGACTGTGCACTGGAATGAGATAACACCTACATATCAAATTAAAAAGACATTGTAATGATTGTTGGAAACAGGACTTGGTGAAATCAAACTGGAATTGACCTAGAAGCCTCCTCCATGGTGACTAGTTTCTCAAAGGACCTGACGATTCTATGCAACCTGCCAAAGGATTTCTCCTTACAAAAAGTGACTGCAAAACCAGCCTGGTTTAAAGTATAGACATCACAGATTGTGTGTGTGTGTGTGTATATATATATATATATATATATATATATATATATATATATATCTCATAACTTTCCAAAAGGTTACTTTTTGTTTTATAAAAATTCAGATTTGTGTTCAATAAATAAATAAATATGAAACCATTGTCACGTGCTTGGTCTCCAAAGTTCTATTGATGTAAATACTTAGCAGCTTTGCCAATGCACATGTCTGATAACTGCAGATGATATCCATCAGTGATAGTAATTATCATTAGTAGCTGAACAATATGCTCTGAAATGAAATGCTTGGTCTCAGTGGGAAGGAGTTAAAGGTGGTCTGTGGTTCCTTTGTGACAGCTCCATTGCACTGCCAGAAAAAAAAAAATGACAGGTGGTTTACATTTTGCTTTCAATTCTTTCATTCAAAGTGGATTCTAAGTAATATATCATAAATATACACTTTACATTTTTAAATTTAATATTTTTCTACATAAAATATGCATTTTTCTATCTCCTTTTAACAGGAACACTAGTTATATATGCAAGTTTTAATTTAAAACACCCTCACTAGTGCAGATGTATAAAGATATTTCTTCCCTTTCTTGTCTAGTGACTATTAAAGTATTTCTAAGCAAAGCATGTTAATCTTCATAAGGTTTTAGTAAACAAAAATGCAGAGTAATTTTTCCATTGATACTGGAAGTATGGAATGAGGGAAGAGAAACCAAAATGGAGAGAAGAAAGAAGGAAAAGACAGAAAGGAAGGCAGAACAGAGTGTTGGGAAAGAGAAATTTATGACAAACTCAACAAAAAGATATTTATTAAATACTTATGTCTTGGTATTAGCTATGTCTTTCAAAACATCAGTAAAAACCTAGAAAAGAAGCAGAAATAGAAAGCCCCATAGAAATGTATAGCTTTATCCCCTGTTCTGGATTAAGAATACTAGAAAACTAAAAAATTTTCTATCCAGATTCAATAATGAAAACCTATTCTCTTAACACTGGATTCCAGATAGCAGCTAACATAGCAGTGAGAGTATGGCTTCAGGGGAGTGGGATACTGTATTACATACGTTCTTTCCAAGAAGAACATATGTTTTCCTTTGGCACCAAATCCTGAAGCCTGAGGAGAAGAGTAATTGAACTGGATATCTTAGATGGAATAGGAAAAGGGAAGGATTAAATATGGAAAAATTAATGGAAAATTCCTATCTGTGCTTTGACTCCTTCTGTGCACTTCTGTACTGTTACCAGAATCATAAGGTTGCGTGAAAGATGGCTAAGCCTTTAAGAGTGTTTGCTAGGTTTGGTCCCTAGTACCCACATGGGAAATCATAATTCAAAGTAATTCCTATTCCAGGAGATCTTGATCCCTTTTATGTTTCCAAGAGCAGCCAGCACATACCCAGTAATATACATATATGCAGGCAAGCCATCATAAACATAAAAGTAAAAGATAAGTATTAAAAATATTCATAATATGTTTGGCAAACTGACTAGTATCTAACACCATTTAATAAATGTTGGCTATTATAAGGAATGGATTTAAGTTGATGTCTCTAGAGCAAACAATATCCTAGAAGGTGAGAAAAAGTTGCAAGTAATGGAGACTTTAGAAGAAAAGATTCCTGCACCAAAATCTTTGTAAACTTGAGATATCACTTTTAAATGATGAAGAGAAATTAATACTGTGCATGGAAGGATGGCTGATGATGAGTTTAAATAAAGACGATCTTTTGGAGATTAGTGGTGCTGCTATGACCTTGGGGTCTTTCAAGGTCAGAGATGAAGGAGGAGTGAGAGTGATTTGATGTAAGAAAACCCTGTACCATTGATCACCCAGAAGAAGCAAAAGGAAGAAGAGCTGAGGGATGCAGGCAGTGCTGTGAAGAACAAGCAGTGTATTTACCCAGAGACCCAGGAGAGCAACGGCCTTCTTTACATCTCCTTTCCCCAAGAATCCTGGGGTACTTTAGATACGGTGCTGCAGACAGCATCTTTTTGGGTCAACTGCAATCCCCAAGTGTGTGGTTACCTATTAAGGCACCAATAAAAGACTCACACACTGGGTAACAAATTTAGAGAAGTCCACACAAGGAAACTGAAATCCAAGGGAAAGTACAAACACGTGTGATAAGATGGGGCATCTCTCATTTAGTATTTTACTTGGCTTTGTGAGGATACGTATTGTGTTCTAGTTTGCTTTCTCTTGCTGTAATAAACATGACCAAGAGAAACTCGGAGTGGGGACATTATTTAAGCTTACAGTTTTACTGTCCATCATTGAGGGAAGTCAGTGAAGGAGCTCAGGGCAGGAACTGAAGCAGAGACCATGGAGCACCAACCACTGCTTGTTCCCAGGATTATGCTCAGTTACTTTTGTCTTACAGCTTCATCCCACCTGCCCCAGGTGCACACAGCAAGCTGTGCCCTCCTGCATCATTTAACAATAAAATGTCTCAAAGGTGTGCCTGCAGGCCAATCTGATGGAAGAAATTTCACACTTTTTTTCAAGGCATACCACGTTATGTCACTGAAACAATGACACTCTACTCCTTGTCAACTTTGGCACACAAATATCTCACTTTAAAGAGCAACCTTTCCTTTCTTCCTTGTCCCCAAGTTATTATGTTGATACAATGATAAAACATATAGTAGGAGTTTAAAAATTCAATAGTCTTTAAAACTTCCAGTGCTTTGAAAGTGCTATGTATCTTTAAACTCATACAATCCCTTAAATGTGGGCTCCTGTAAAATCAAAACCAAATCATATACTTTCTCATTCCAAAAGGGAAGAATAAGGATGCTGTTACAATTCAATCAAAACAAAATCAATACCCAACAATATAAGCAGCTTAGTGCCCTACAAGTGGGATTCCCTCATGATATTCTGGGCTCCAAAGGACTTTGTTAGGCTCATTAGTGCAGCTCCTATGTCTGAAGCACACACATAGCTTGCCTAGTAGGTTCAACACCTGCTGTGATCCTTGGAGATCATCTCAAAGACTTGGCATCTTCTAAATCCTGGGGTATTCACCAAAATGGGCTGCATCAATGACTTCCTGGCTTAGATTCTTCAAGGCTTCTGACTCTGGTGCATCATGCCAAGCCTCGCCTTCTTTTCTTGACCCTGCTTCAATGCTGCTGCTTTCCTGTTGCTCAAACCAGCACTGTATAGGCGAGTCTTATACACTATTTTCCAAGTCCGGCTGCAAGTATACTGTGTAGCAATGGTCTCTCTTGAACTTCATTTTCTGTGTGCTGACTAACAAAATATTTCCAAGTAGTCTCTCTCTACCCCCCCCTCTCTCCATTCCAACTCAGAAATCTACCTGTCTCTGCCTCCCAAGTGCTGGGATTAAAGGCAGGCACCACCACTGCCTGGCTGCGTCAGTCTCTTTTTAATCACAGCTGAGTATCTAGCTTCAGGTATTGAGCACCCCCAGTCTCAGTAAAGCAAAGGTTTCATTTCCACATAGAAATGGGCCAATAGAGCCTTGAGGGGTTTATGTCAGCTTATAGAATACAGCTCATCATCCAGGCGCCGCGAGGACAAGAGCTTCGGATAGGAAGCTGGAAGCAGAAACTGAAGCAGAGACTACAGAGAAAAGCTGCTTACTGGCTTGTTGGAAAGTTCATGTTTATCTACCCCTTTTAAATCTAATACTCTTTCAACTGAGCATTTTCAGAATTTCAGCTATATATATATTAATTAATAATATATTATTAATAATATAATATATTTCTTACATTTCTCAGTCCAAACTGCCAAGAGTGGCACTCCTTACAGTGCTCCTTCTTTCAAAAATTAGGAATCAAGAAAATGCCCCACAGACATGCCCACAGTGGAGACTATTTCTCAACTGAGATTTTATCTTCCTAAGCATGTCATACTAGCAGTTGAAACTAACTATGACCAGAAATGTTTTTACATAAAACATGTGAGCATGGGTTGGAAAGATGGCTCAGCAATTAAGAGCACTGACTACTCTTTCAAAGGTCCTGAGTTCAAATCCCAGCAACTTCATGGTGGCTCATAACCATCTGTAATGAGATCTGACACCCTCTTCTGGTGTGTCTGAAGACAGCTACAGTGTACTTAGATATAATAATAAATCTTTAGGCTGGAATGAGTAGGGTCAACTGGAGCGAGCAGAGGTCTTGAATTCATTCCCAGCAACCACATGCTAGCTCACAACCATTAGTACAGCTACAGTGTACTCAACTACATAAAATAAATAAATAAAACAAATATTTAAAAAACAAAATGAAACAAAACAGAAAACCGTGTGAGTATAAAGAGATGCCTCCTTACAGAAAGAGGCAACATGATTGGCCTTCACAGGTTTAAAGCAAATGCATTTGCCTCTTGTCATATGGATGCATACTCACCATGTGGGGCATATTCTTAGGGTTATTCAGGTAATCCTGCTACATATTCATGTTCATACGTTGTCCCTTGGAACCTGAGCTCCCACACTACTATTTTGGGGTTCTATGACTTCCTGGCTCCCATGTAGCTGGCTATGGGCTATGTCATAGTATACTCAAATATAACCAAAATTTGAACTTGCCATAGGATGGCTGTAGGAAAGTCATAATTAAGTGTGAATATTAGGCACAGGAACAGGTGGTCATAACAGTGTGTTGGCGGTGTGTGTGAAAGTGATCAGAGTATATTAGGTACTTTAAATATAGTCTGTACTCAACACTTACTGACTGAACACATTTGAACTAAATGCTCTTAAGTTTTACCTAGATTTGGGGTGCTGGGGATAGAGTTCACGCAGTAAAGTGCTTGCCATGAGAGCATGAAGATCTAAGTGTTGTGTTAGAATAGCTGTTCATCCAGACAGATCATACAAGGCCACCACAGTTCCACGGGAGGGAGGTTTATGGGAGGCAGGGGTAGGACAAAAGGGGAGTGATGGAGAAGGAAGAAAGAGAGAGTAGGACAAAGGGCTCTGCCTTTTATTTGGACTGTGATGTAACCACACATGCCACTGCAGGTAAAGGTGGGCAGGTGGACCACGTGGATGCTGGGAATGTATGGCAATTGCCATGGCAGCAGATGTATGGGTCCTTTTGTGGTAGCCTAGGGGTGATGTCACCATCATCTCTGGATCTGAAGGTGACCTGTGAATGTAAAGCTAGTTTCTGACTATAAAGCCAGTTCCTGATGCCAACACTGAGTTTGAGCCCCAGAACCTATATAAATTCCATATACAATGGTACATGATTCTAATCTGCTACTGGGGAAATAGACAGGCATATCACTGTGACTTGCCAGCCACAAACCTGTGAGAGAACCAGCTCTAACAGACACAAGTATGAATGAGGAACGATCCAGAGCCTTAGTAGGAAGTTCAGATTGTGCAGTTTACATTTCCTCCTTTTCCTTTCCCTGTCTGCATGTGCAGGGTTAGATCGCGTGGGCATGGCTTCTGCCCAGTCCTTGGAGCACCTTTGCTCCTCTAGGTTGTTTTCTGGCCTCTCAACTGTACAGTCGCAGCACCTGGTTATCACCTTCATTAGCAGAGGGGCGGCCTTATTTACTCCCGAGCTGTGCCGGCCATTAAGAACTGGAGTAAAATAATAAACATATAAGGAAAACTTCAAGGCACTCACAAGCCATTGTTTTGAAAAGATAATTGCAAAATCAAAATTGAAACTAGACACACATGTTTAGTGGTGATACGGGTATACAGTGGGTGGTGTCTTTCTTATGCTGAAATGGGAAAAGTTATTAGAGCAAAAGATACGAGAGTAGAAATAAAGTTTTATGTAGGACATAATAAGTTTGGGATGCCTACTTGGCATACAAAAGTAAAGACTAAATAGGTACTTGGATTAATGAATATCAGGTGTTCGACCTGATCTGTGTTGCTCAATTTGGATTTCCAAGCAAGTCCTGGTTTCTGATAAGAGAAGTTATGATTTCGTCCTTTTTTTTTTTTTTTTTTTGCTTTGTTTGTTTGTTTGTTTGTTTTTTGTTTGTTTTGAGACGGGCTCTCTGTGTAGCCCTAGTTGGCCAGAAACTCACCATATAGACCAATCTAGCCTTGACTCAGAAATCTATCATCCCAAGCAGCACTGGGATTAAAGGCATATGACACCACATCTGACTATTATCCCTATAAGGTTTTTATTTTATTTTATTTTTTATTTTTGTCCAGGTATACAGGAAATATTTTGCCCAGAGACATACAGAGCAGTTCAAATACTGTTAACATTAAAATCATAAATGTATTTTTCAACCTTTAAAGTTCACTCATTTTCAAAGATGTTTAGCAACCTCAAGAAATTTGGAAGGATTTAATGGTAAACGTGTACGTAACTGCCTAACCTCTACCATTCATTCAAGCAAATGCCTGATTCAGTTATTCATATTAACATTTCATTTTGAAAAATGTACCTCTAAGACAATCTGTTCTTAGTGTTATAAGAGGTTGAATCACTTGTATGCGTATGAACTGGGGGAGTTATGGAAGCCTGTGAAGCCCCAGGAGAAGGCTTGTGTTTGACAAGAAGTAGCAGCTCATGAAGACTATGTAAGAACACAGGGGTGCTAGGTGAAGTTTGAGGCCAGACTCGATAGGAGCTAGGTGCAGCCTGAGGTCAGCTTCTGTGGGTACTAGGTGCAGCCTGAGGTCAGCTTTTGTGGGTACTAGGTGCAGCCTGAGGTCAGCTTTTGTGGGTACTAGGTGCAGCCTGAGGTCAGCTTCTGTGGGTACTAGGTGCAGCCTGAGGTCGGCCTCTGGGTGCTAGGTGCAGCCTGAGGTCAGCCTCTGGGTGCTAGGCACAGCCCCAGGTCAGCCTCTGGGTGCTAGGTGCAGCCTGAGGTCAGCCTCTGGGTGCTAGGTACAGCCTGAGGTCAGCCTCTGGGTGCTAGGTACAGCCTGAGGTCGGCCTCTGGGTGCTAGGTGCAGCCCGAGGTCAGCCTCTGCGGGTGCTAGGCACAGCCCCAGGTCAGCCTTCATGATGTTTGGGAAGCCCGATGGATTATCGGTACTGTTACTATTAGCTCCCTTCTCTCAACTTCCTATGGGTCACCCAAGCTGTTTGTAGACTTGCTGATTTCTCTCCTTTCGGATGTGCTTTTGTTAGCACTGTGATCTAGAAGTTATAGGCCTTAAACTGAAGAATGATACTGCTAAACCAAGGAAGAAAAAGGACTTAAAAAGGTCTTTGCCTATAGAGGAAGTCCCATTGATTAGATTCCTTTCGCCACAAAGCTGTAGTTTTTGTTTCAGTTGTGGTGTAGGTCTTGACTTCCATGGAGGGTTAATTGTAGCTTATTGACTTGTGGGCTCCCATTAAACTTCTAGTAAAGTTTCTTTCGCATAAATAACCTCGTATAGGAGCTTTGCTTGCAAAGAGTTCTCTGGGACAGATGTTGTTATAAGCATTCTCTTAAGGTCAAAATTCTTCTGAGATCTGTAGCTTTACTGAATGCAGGTGGAATGTGGTGTTCATAAAAGTTGGAACAGATTTTTTTTTTTTTTTTTTTGAAAGCTGCCAAAATCCAAGGCGTTGAGATGTCGAGAGAGTAAATCTATGCAGAAAAGCCAACACACCACAGCAAATTTATCAACTTGAAACTTGTGGCAGAAGACGCCAAGAATAGGAGTATGGTAAATAAAAACCAAGTTTAAGGACAACTCAGCTAAGTCTATGGAAGGGAAGCAGCAGAAACAGAAATCCGTGACTTTAGAGTTTCTTTGTTTGGCTTCCTTCCTATGACGATTCTATTAGCCTCTGCCCAGGAAGGCTAATGGGATAGTCAAAAAGCGCTGGCTAGCAAGGTAAAGAGGTGTGCCCTTTCTTCCTGCAGCCTTGTATTTGTAGCTTTAGCCCCACGCCTTTAAAAACCTCATAGGATCTTTGCTTCAGGACAAGTTGGGGTTATTTCTCTTTCTAATGGCAACCCTTTCTCCATTCTGCTCAAGGTATACGTCTTGACTTTTCATGCCTACTGAATTTAGTCGGTGCTACAATGCATATTTCATACTATCACCTAGTTATTGATATAACTGTGTCATGTGTATTAATCACTTCTACCTGTATCATAATGCTTTTGGAAAAAGTAGTCTTTTTCTCTTAAAGTATTAGATGAAATTAGACCAGTTTTATAAGATCAGTAGAAGATGTCACCAAACAGGGATACAGTCCCAGTTCTAGCACTGCCTATCCAGTCCTACCTCCACTTATTTATAAGACTGGGCACTTAGGACATCCTCTCTATGATAACAAGTGAAATAAAATTTTTTGGCCTTTAGTTCTTGTTCAGTAGTAAAGTTCTTTCTTAGCATATAAGAAGTACTGGGTTCAGTTCCCAGACCTTAAAAAAATAGTAGCAAAAATTAGTTATTTGTTTTTTAGAAGGTGCATTGCGGAATAAATATTGATTTTCTGTGAACTTCTACATATATTGCTACTAATAATATACTTGATATTTTCTTCTATGCAGTACATGCCTTTCAGACTTAACAAATGGTGCCAGGTCCCTTGTCCCTCATTCTTAGCAAGGGCATTTTTTTTTTTTCATAAGCTCCCACTCAAAATCATTGTCAGGAAATGAACCAGAATGTTAGTTACAATCACCCATTTCCAGACACTATGGGAATACACACGACTGAATTGCAAATGCATATGTTTAACATATAGTTCTCCCTGTTACCAAAACTGAATATAGCAAACTCCCATATTTAATATAGTTATGTGCATGAGGTTTTTTAATACTATTTTTTTCACATAAGGAATATATAAATGAAAACCGGTGCAAGGGTCTTTAAAACCCATGTTAGCTTCTGCAGTTGCACGAAGTGTTTTCCACAAGCTGTGCGATATTGATTTGGGGCAATACCACAAGTAAGTGTAAACTATTTCAAGCCTGTTGAGATCGTATCAGAAGGCATCTGCAGACTGTCGATGCTTAGGAAAGAGGCAGAATATGAATAGCATTTAGAAATAAAAGCTTGATAGAGATCTTTTGCCCTGCTGCATAGAATTGTTTCAGAGAAATATTATCCTCTGTTTGCTCTGAAGCCTGTCGGGCTCGAATCTAAAAACACGCTGATTTGTTGTCAGAAGGCTCCCATGCTGGGTGGATCTGTCTTAGCTCCATTGTATGAAGCTTATTGTAGTCTCCTGGCTCCAGGCAGATACTACTTGAAAAACAGCTTAGATTTATCTCCACATCATCCTTGACACTTAATTCCTTCATGCGTCTTGTGTATGCTGCATGCATAAAGGATCAGGGGAATCTGTTTTATCAAGCTAGATGTGAACAGTTTTTCTGTGACATACTCTGGAAGCTTTCTTTCTTTCCTCCCATTGCTAATGATAAATGGTTAAGATATGGTCTATGGTGTCTCTTGGAAAATGAGATACTATTTGCATTTCCCTGATGACTAAGGATGTTGAACATTTCTTTAGGTGCTTCTCAGCCATTTGGTATTCCTCAGTTGAGAATTCTTTGTTTAGCTCTGTACCCCACATCAATGGGAGGAGAGGCCCTTTGTCCTGTGAAGGCTCTATGCCCCAGTGTAGGGGAATGCCAGGACAGGGAAGCAGGAGTGGGTGGGTTGGTGAGCAGGAGGAGGGGGGATGGGATAGGGTGTTTTCAGAGGGGAAACCAGGAAAAGGGATAACATTTGAAATGAAAAAGAAAGAAAGGAAGGAAGGAAGGAAGGAAGGAAGGAAGGAAGGAAGGAAGGAAGGAAGACAACGGAGATACTAGACATATTGGCTTTGTGCTGGTTTTCCCTTTCTTATTCTGTATTGGGTTATCCAAGAACCCAGAATAGAAGCTGACATATGGCATCTCTGCAGTAGTGGATGCACATCTGCAGCACAGGCAGGCAGGATTTCAAGTTTATTAAGTAGACTGCCTCTGTAAGTAAAATAATGCTTTAGAATTATCCCATTAGTTTGAAATGAATCTTCATGCTCTTGTAGTCTAGGCAGTGCGTTTAGGTTTACAAGAAACAAGAGAACTAATGAGCCAAATGCTGTATCTAAATGTTTTTTAAAATAATATTTCTATCTACCAAAATTTTCATATTTTTTAAATTGTATTTTCATCACAAATGTACTACCATGGTTTTCTTCCAACTCTCCATTATCCCTCACCCTATGTTTCTCCCAACTTTATGTCTTCCTTTTGAATTGTTATTAGTAACTCCATGAATCCAATTAATATTGCTCACATGTTCATAGGAGTGGCAACATCCCCTTGGGAATAGGTAAGGTAACAGGGGCAAATGCTTAAAGGAGCCATGGTACCACAGAGGTAAGAGTGTTGAAGTAGATGGAGAGAGAACAAGATGACAGGTCTGAGGAGCTGTGATGCTGGGATTTGAAAGCTTGTACCCACAGAAGCAACTATGGTTTCTGTCCTTCCTCTTTGCCCCCTTTTTAAAATTTTCCTTAAATGGGGTTTTGCTGTGACTCAGCACTCAGGCATAAGTAAGTCTGTTCACTTCCAGAGTGGCGATTTGCATGACTAACTGGAACACTTTGTCAGCAGCTGCATGAGTTCCCTCTTTGCCTTGGATGTAAGATTCTCACAGAGAACCACCTTTTCCCTAGCCGTGTGGATGTCTTCATTTTGCATGAACTTCTAGAACTTCTTCTCATTAATTTTTCTCCATGACTTTCTCCAGTGGATACCAATAATGCTGGCAGGGAGCACGTCTAAATAAATTCCAAACCATTATGCTCATGTGCCATTCAAATATGTAAAAGTGATGGTGGCATTATCCAAACTCTCTTTGTCACACACCCATAAAAATATTTGCATTATGTACCTGCTTATTCCCTTGTAGGGAGAAAGGAAGATTTTTTTTTTTCCCTTTTTTTGGCCAAGTGTTTTTAAAATTTGTTAGTGCTTTTTTTATGGTCTCGAAAACACCTTTTGTATTTATTTTTTTACCCACATAGGATGCCTCTTTCAGTGTTGACAAGGACAGCATGCACTGCCAGTTGATAAAAGGAAAAGTGCTAATAATGTTTAGAAGAATGTATCTGGTTTTATGTGGAGGTCCTTGCTCGGATTGGACTTGAGCTTTGTACAAGGAGATAAGAATGGGTTGATTTGCATTTGTCTACATGCTGACCACCAGTTGAGCCAGCACCATTTGTTAAAAATGCTATCTTTTTTCCACTGGATGGTTTTAGCTCCTCCTTTGTCAAATATTAAGTGACCATATGTGTATGGGTTCATTTCTGGGTCTTCAATTCTGTTCCATTGATCTTCCTGCCTGTCTCTGTACCAATACCATACAGTTTTTATCACTATTGTTTGATAATACACCTTGAGGTCAGGGATGGTGATTCCCTCAGAAGTTCTTTTATTGCTGAAAAGAGTTTTTGCTATCTAGTTTTTTTGTTGTTGTTGTTATTCCAGATGAATTTGCAAATTGCTTTTTCTAACTATGAAGAATTGATTTGGAATTTTGATGGGGATTGAATAGAATCTGTAGATTGCTTTTGGTAGAATGGTCATTTTTACTATATTAATCCTGCCAATCCATGAGCATGGGAGATCTTTCCATCTTCTGAGATCTTTGATTTCTTTCTTCAGAGACTTGAAGTTCTTGTCATACAGATCTTTCACTTGCTGGTTAGAGTCACAACTAATATGCAATTATTATTTACTATTACTTTACTATTGTGAAGGGTGTTGTTTCCCTAATTTCTTTCTCAGCCCATTTATCCTTTGAGTAAAGGAAGGTTACTGATTTGTTTGAGTTAATTTTATATCCAGCCACTTTATTGAAGTTGTTTATCAGGTTTAGGAGTTCTCTGGTGGAATTTATGGGGTCACTTAAGTATAAAATCATATCATATGCAAATAGGGTTATTTTGACTCCTTCCTTCCTAATTTATATCCCTTTGACCTCCCTTCATTGTCTAATTGCTCTAGCTAGAACTTCGAGTACTATATTGAATAGGTAGGGAGAAAGTGAGCAGCCTTGTCTAGTCCCTAATTTTAGTGAGATTGCCTCCAGCTTCTCTCCATTTATTTGGATATTGGCTACTGGTTTTCTGTAAATTGCTTTTATTATTTTTAGGTATGGCCCTTGAGTTCCTGATCTTTCCAAGACTTTTAAAATGGTGCTCTAACATGTAATAAGGACACATGCTCCACTATGTTCATAGCAGCTTTATTTATAATAGCCAGGAGCTGGAAAGAACCCAGATATCCTACAACAGAGAAATGGATACAGAAAATGTGGTACATTGACACAATGGAGTACTACTCAGCTATTAAAAACAATGAATTCATGAAATTCTTAGGCAAATGGATAGAACTAGAAAATATCATATTGAGTGAAGTAACCGAATCAAACAAAAACCACACATGGTATGCACTCACTGATCAGTGGATATTTGCCCCAAAACTCCAAATAACCAAGATTCAATTCACAGACCACATGAAGCTCAAGATGAAGGAAGACCAAAGTGTGGGTGCTTCAGTCCTTCTTAGAAGGAGAACAAAATATTCACAGGAGCAAATATGGAGGTAAAGTGTAGAGCAGAGACCAAAGAAAAGGCCATCCAGAGACTGTCCCACCTGGGTATTCATTCTATATATAGTTATCAAACCCAGACACTATTGTGGATGCCAAGAAGTGTATGCTGAAAGCCCGATATTGCTGCTCCTGAGAGGCCCTGCCAGAGCCTTACAAATACAGAGGCAGATGTCTGTGGCCAACCCTTGGACTGAGCTCAGGGTCCCCAATAGAGGAGTTAGAGAAAGGACTGAAGGAGTTGAAGGGCCTTGCAACCGCATAGGAAGAACAACAATATCAACCAACCAGACTGCCCAGAGCTCCCAGGGACTAAGTCATCAACAAAGGAATACACAGGGCTCCAGCTGCACATGTATCAGAGGATGGGCCTTGTCATGCATCAATGAGAGGAGAGGTCCTTGGTCCTATGAAGGCTCCATAGATGACCCAGTGTAGTGGAATCCAGGGCGGGGAGGTGGGAGTGGGTGGGTGGGTGGAGGAACACCCTCACAGAAGGTGTAAACATTTGAAATGTTAAAAAAAAGAAAATATCCAATAAAAAAGAAAAAAAAATGTTTAGAACAGATGAGAAAGCCAGGGCAGTTTCTGGGGTTCGATGGGGTTCCCTAGGTAACAGGGCATTGTTTGCTGAGGTATTATCTGAGCAAACACCTTCCAGATACACAAAAGTGTGTACAAACAGAACAGAACAAAACAAAACAAAACAAAACACCACACAAAAGCAATCACCCAGGCTGAAGAAACGGGGTACAATCCCCAGAGAAGGAACAAGCATGTGTGGGGCACATACAGACAGCAGAAAGAGTGGCTTATATAAAGCAAAAGGCATGGTGGTAAGGAAGAAGATAGGTGAGCCACAGGCCAGATCAGATGTGGCGTGAAGGCCCTGCAGTTTCATTTAGGACTTTTCTGTGATTCTGAGTTTCCTGGGACAGTACTGGCTGGTTTAAGGTAGGTCCCAATATGTTCATATTTAATTAAGACATACACACTCTCTCTTCTGTGTGAAGAAATGATATAAATTAGATTTATTTTATTCCACTAGATTTTATCAGATGGATTTTGTGTAGGATAAGAAGATGATTTTTTTCTTTCTTTCTTTCTTTCTTTCTTTCTTTCTTTCTTTCTTTCTTTCTTTCTTTCTTTCTTTCTTTCTTTCTTTCTTTCCTTCNTCTTTCTTTCTTTCTTTCCTTCCTTCCTTCCTTCCTTCCTTCCTTCCTTCCTTCCTTCCTTCCTTCCTTCCTTCCTTCCTTCCCCCCCGGGCATGTGTTTCCAAGGTTAAAGGATTCAAATGTTTCATAATTGGGAAGGTTCTCCCTCCAGAGTGCACAGAATGAGGGTGACAGCATGAGGGAGACAGATCTCACGATTTTAAAGTTTTCAGAGGTGGGGTTAGTTTTGATTTTTGTCTGCCTAAGACAGATGAAAAGAGAAAAGAGTTCTATCAGTTGTAGACTCTTAGGACAAAGTAAATAACGGAGATAACAGCATTGATTCAAACAAACCAGGCCCTGCTGAGAAGATGGTTCATTCACTGTAACAACTTGCTGCTCGAAAATTTTGCTTTAATGGTGCCAATTTTCTTGTTAATAACTTAAAGTAGTGGGGTGAAATATTACACTCATTCTAAAGCAAAACCTCACCTATCTGGCTTTCATGGTACCCTGTGGTATGATTGCTTGCCATATTCATAGTCTTTCATTTTCCAGTATGTAGATCGCCACTCTCCAGTTGAAGACAGCCCCCCTCCCTGGGTATCCCATAAACTTTAGGAATTCCTCACTCTAATATGCCTTGCTCTTGCTATGTTCTCAGGCTGGAAACATTACAGCAGAAAGTTGGAGAGAAGTTAGGTGGATGACAGAGCAGAAGGGCCTCGTGGGCTCCGCTGGTTATTGGCTGGTGACCTGGGGATTCATTAAACCTCTCTAGTCATCGTATGAAATGAAGCTAATAATACCTCTTCCATGGGGATGTGGCGAGATTAAAAGAGGGAATGCTTGTATGCGCTTGACACGCACTGCAGGTACTCCATAGACAATAACTTTAAGTGTTACTGTGGGACATTACTGTACCTTTCCAAATGTAGAAGCCTAAGAGCCAACTCACCAAGCTCCTTACAGACTCTCAGGCTAATGAAGGCTATAATTGAAACCAGCAGTAACATCTTCAAGGACTGTAGAAAGAAAGAAAGAAAAAAGAAATGTAAATATCTTCAAAGTGCAGGCGTCCCTCTGGTGCTCAGGTGGAAAGCCAAGCTTATGTGTAGCCTTCATTTTGCTATATAGTCTGATGTCTGTCTGTCTGTCTGTCTGTCTGTCTGTCACCCTGATTCTGTCTGAGCATCTGCATCTCTTTGTAAGTTCTCAGTTTGTATGCTTAGGAAGGACTTTAGGATTGTGTATACACATGCTTGACTCTGATTTGGTCTATCCCAGCTCCATAGAAATTTTAGGTGACATGAACTATGACCCACTTGCTGTATGCAAAATTCCTTTTTTTTTTTTTTAACATGACATTGCTTTAAATTTGCCAGAGACAGAAATTTTGCTTAGCCTGTTCATGACTTTTCTCTGGTTGAGTCCTCACTGTAGCATGGGTGAGAAAAGAGGCAGTATAGCCTTGGGCTTACACCTTCATGGAAGATTTGGGCAGGATAGTAGAAAACAAAATGAATTTTGCATACAGCAAGCAAAGTAATTTGTTGTCAGAGTAATGTTTTAAATAGAGAATAAAAAGCTAATAAAAGTGTCTAAGATACTAACTAAGGATACACGAGAGACATAAAAACATAGAGCATGAAATAACCATTCTCCGCAGAGAGGCTGGAAACCCAGAAAATTGCATCTCTCTTTATCATTCTGATTTCCTTCCTGGTACATTGGATCCATTTGCTTATTGAATATTACTAATTGTCTACTTTTTGAATATCACCAATTGTCCATTCAATACAGACAATACATTGAACAAGGTTCTCACTGTACAGCCACTGGACCAGAGATCTGTAAGTTATTCTCACTGCGATTCATCTCTACTAATTTGTAAATTGTGACATGATAGGGGTCAGAATTCTGTCTTTGCTCCCCACCCCTGCCCTCCATTTCCTCAGTGACTTCATCTACTCTTACAGCTATAAATTCTATGCACGTGATGATAACTTTCAATTTGCATTTCTAGTGAAGTTGCTTCCCTGAACTCCAGAACCACATAGCCAGCTGCCCACTTGATCTATTGCCTTAGTTTGTAATAAGCAACTAAAATGCAATGTTCCCCAAGTATTGCTCCTATTGCAAACCTGTTCTGATCAGTCTGTATTATAACAAGTGAGCTACTTCTTTGTTATATTTTAATATTATCCGCTGTCTCTGACTTTTCTTTGTGTGTCCCATATCTAATTTGCAGTCCATGGTCAGTTCTGATTGCTCTTTTGCTCTAGTAATATGTGATCTGACTATTTCTCAGCTCCCAAGTCACCTTAAGACAATGGCCCTGCTGAGTTGAGTTGCTTCTCTGAAGTAGCTAGATTTCTTGCTTCATCTCTGGATGCCAATATTCACCCTTCTCAATGGATCTTCATCCCATCATCTACATTCTCTGTACAAAACTCTCCTTTGTAGTCATGGTCCATGAGGAAATCTGCATTTTTTCTATCCCAAGTGAGTCCCACAAAATCTGTTCCTCCCCTTTCAACTGGGATCTTCTGTACTCCTACTCACCTTGGCTCCTTCTCATGTCTCACGGATTTCTTTGTTTGTCCTTTCATGTACTAGTCAAACCCAAGTCCCAGGGTTACCTGAACCTACGTTTTCTTCTGCCCGAAGATCCTTTTTATGTTTCTATTCTCTTGATCTTCATTTGCTTGAACATACCCTGTAAGACTCTCTTGCCAACATTTTAATGTCTTGCGTCTTTATCTTGAACTCTCTGATCCTTCTCAACTTTACCCATAGCACTTAACCATGTGTTTAGATAGCTCATATCTTCTGTACAAGGATGCAAACCTCTAAGTCAAAGATTTCTAGTTACCACATTTACTGCTCTAACCTCAGGACCTGAAAAGATACCTGAAATTTTGTAGGACTCAATAATAATGAATACATAGTGAATTAATGAGTGTATTAATGAATGGATGGATACAGAAATGCAATTTTACCATGGTTTTATTTCTTTGCTTTATGGGGTATTCATAGATCACTATTCCACCAACTTCAAAAGTGCATCTGCAGTTCTTGAATCTAAGATCCCAAGTAATTTGCCCCAAAGAACAGCACACTACATATATTTTAATATCTAGACCTTGGGGAATAAACTACATTGGTTTAAACTACTTTATTCCCTGTTCATCCCAGGAAAGAAGTCAATTAAAAATATAATATTAACTGGCTGTAGAACTGTCAGCACAATAAAAGTACTTACAGAATTCCCCATACTAAGCTGGGTGTGTGGTGAATCTTTGGATAACACACTCAGACTTTGCAAAACCCACTGATACTGACCAACTACCTCATCCTATCTTTTTGTCTTCATGCATTTAAAAAGCAGGTCATTCCTTAAATATTGATTTAACAATATTTGGGGAGCACATTGAGTTAAATATATATATATATATATACACTATATCCATATTTAACTCTGCTTCAGTAATGAATATTCAATCTACTGCTGTCTTATGTATCAGGGTAGTTAACTGAGTACTCAATCTAGTCATCTGCCTGGAACATGAATATGCTTAGAAGATAGCTTGCCTCTCATTATTTCAGAGCTCTATGCTCTGCTGATGAGATCTAACCAGCCTGCTGCTTGACAAACATCTGTGATTGCTCAAATCTCTCCTGATTTCTTTCATCTATAGTTGCCCTCCATAATTCAACTTAAGATGGCACCTCCTTTTATGTTTGACATTCGAGGTTTGTGATTTGTCTTCAGACAAATAGGATTTTGTTTTCCGAGGTCAAGTTCCATTTTACAGCTTTTAATCTCCTTCCCCTTTCATCGGGAGCAGTCAAGGGTCAACACAACATTGTTGTCTTGTGTTGGTTTCTCTCAAATTCCTTCTCGTGACTTTAACTTATGTATCATTTATCTTGTTTCACTCATTGTTTAAAATCAGAAATTGTAATATTTTTGCAACAAGTCTTGATTATATGATGTAAAAGCAGTATGATATGATTTATGATAACGTATGGTGACATGATAATAGTAAGATGACATTAAATTTACCAGAAATCAGTTTGAGTGGTGGTGTACATTCTACCAGCAAGACATACATCACTGTCTGGGGGGTGGGGATGATTTTCTTCCTCATTGCTAGAATATGAGATGGTTTTATTTATTTTTTTATTGTACATTAACAAAACATTCCAATTTTACCCTAGTTGCATATCAAGCTCTGTGTTCTAAAACAAGGAGCTGGAATAGGTTTCTCTCTATCATTTACTGCACTGCAAGGATTCTGTGAAGATGTCATTTCATAATCACTCTCCCTCAGCACTGTTGCCATCAAGTTAAGAAATATGCAAATATTTACTTAGAAATCGCTATGAACACAGTGTTTATTACTGAAATATATTTAATTTTTCCTCCCAGGGCCTTCTAAGAGAAAGAGTCATTTTGAAGTGGAAGGAAATTATGTCAAGATTTCACAATTCATCTAAATTTCTTTATAATACAAGCCACAGAGGGCTCAGGAAAGACAGAACGTAAAGTGTTCAGTGGCCTTAACATAAGGCAGGAGGACTCTAGACAGCAGAGGTGAAGCTGCGGTCTCTGGAGCAGACATTCTCTTTGCTGATCTGTCAAACACTAATTAGAATACAATTTCTTTTTATATGGTCATTCACTCTTTGTCACAAATGTGTTATATGGTGATGGAGTAGGTGTCTTACCACTGCACATAAATCAACAAGATTTCCCCTTTTTATTTTTTAATGATTATTGTGTCTCTGTGTATTTGTATGTGTGTATATCTGTCTGTGTGAAAATGTATATGTGGGTACCTCTACAGTACCAAGAAAGTTGTTAATCCTCTGGAGTTGGGTTGCCAGATGGTAAGGAGCCACATGACATGGGCACTAGAATATAACCCCAGCCCTCTGCAGAAACAGAGAGTGCTCTTAATACAGAGCCCTCTCCTCAAGCCAGGATTTCTTTTTACAGTCCTTTAACAAAGCAAAAATTAAGTTGTCAGATAACATGTCAGGATAAGAAAAGCAAAGATGCTCATAGAACCTGGAAGGACAATGAGATGGAAGAAGGGAGAAGTGAGGAAGGAGAATCACGGGGAAGCTAGCTCTCATTGCAGGGTTCTTTCTTACAAGCACGATGTACTGGTAAGTAGGCAGATCGCTAATGTCATCTGCATGCATTTAGTCTGCAGTGTGAAAACTTTGCCAACCAAAGATAGGGATCATGTAGTGTGTCAAGCAGAGAAGTATTGCTTCTACTTTGAGTTCTTGTTCCTTATTAGTTCTGTGAATATTCAACCAAGATTGCAAGCATAGATATGTGGGCATTTAAAAATTATAATATTTTCCATGCCAAATGAATATGGTAAAATCGAGGTGGGAATGTTTAATATTTTGAGATTACTATATGATTGGTGAGAGAGATAGGTATGTGGTTGTTATGTCTAGATCAATTACCTTTATAAAGTCACATATGAATTGGATCGTAGCAGCTTAACAGTTCTCTAATTTTATTGCTACGTATTGATTCTTTATTTTGCATATACGTGCACACATATCTGTGTTGTTCATACATTGGGCATATGTGTGCTCGAATGTATGAGCACATGTGTGGAGAGGACCATGATTGATACCAGGTGTCTTCTTTAGTGGCTCTCTATTTTACATATTGAGTCAGGGTCCCTCGCTGAACCCAGAGCTTGCTCTTTTGGTTAGTCTGACAAGGCAGCTTGCTTTGAGCATTCCTTGTCTCTGCCTCCTTAGGGAGGTGGGCTGCCACACCACCTCAGCCTGATAGAGGTACATAGTATTAGAGCTATAAATCTTTGCAGCTGCTAACATGTGTAGTCCTATTTTGTGATATAGAAATAGTCATTCTTAGCTGTCCTACAGAGTTCATGAACAGGATTTTCAGTGTCCTCGCTACATTAGGTTGGTGGCTTTGTATAGAGTACAGAAGATTAACTGCCAAAGCTTCTATATGAGCCAAGAATGTCTTGATAAAAATGAGTGTTCATCTATTTAGAGCAAGTACAGATGAAGTAGCACAAATCTTCACTGTTCTGAACAAAAGTTGAAAACAGAAAGAGAAATGGCAATGTTACTAGTATTTTTAGTTCCTGTCTTAAAAGTATAGAGCTGGAACACTCCTCCATTGCTGGTAGGATTGCAAGCTTGTACAACCACTCTGAAAATCAGTTTGGCGGTTCCTCAGAAAATTGGACATAGTACTACCGGAAGATCCAGCAATACCTCTCCTGGGCATATACCCAGAAGATGTTCCAACTGGTAATAAGGACACATGCTCTACTATGTTCATAGCAGCCTTATTTATAATAGCCAGAAGCCGGAAAGAACCCAGATGTCCCTCAACAGAGGAATGGATACAGAAAATGTGGTATATTTGCACAATGGAGTACTAATAGCTATTAAAAACAATGAATTTATGAAATTCTTGGGCAAATGGATGTATCTGGAGGATATCATCCTTAGTGAGGTAACCCAATCTCAAAAGAAGTCACTTGATGTGCACTCACTGATAAGTGGATATTAGCCCAGAAATTTAGAATACCCAAGATACAATTTGCAAAACACAAGAAAATCAAGAAGAAGGCCAATGTGTGGATACTTCATTCCTCCTTAAAATTGGGAACAAAATACCCATGAAAGGAGTTACAGAGACAAAGTTTGGAGCTAAGACGAAAGGATGGACCATCCAGAGACTACTCCACCCAGGGATCCATCCCATAATCAGCCACCAAATGCAGACACTATTGCACATGCCAGCAAGATTCTGCTGAAGGGACCCTGATATAGCCATCTCGTGTGAGGCTATGCCAGTGCCTGGCAAATACAAAAGTGGACACTCACAGTCATCTATTGGATGGAACACAGAGCCCCCAATGGAGGAGCTAGAGAAAGTACCCAAAGAGCTGAAGGGGTTTGCAACCCTTTAGTTGGAACAACAATATGAACTAAACATTACCTCCAGAGCTCATGTCTCTAGCTGCATATGTGGCAGAAGATGGCCTAGTCGGCCATCATTGGAAAGAGAGGCCCCTAGGTATTGCAAACTTTATATGCCCCAGTACAGGGGAACACCAGGGTCAAGAAGTGGAGGTGGGTAGGTAGGGGAGCAGGGTTGGGGGAGGGTATAGGGATGTTCGGGATAGCATTTGAAATGTAAATGAAGAAAATATCTTATAAAAATTGAAAAAAAAAGAGAATAGAGCTAAGATTTCCTCACCATTATCTTTGCTCATCGTGTAAAGGTGGCGCCTTCCACAATCTTAAAAGTGTCAGTGGAGGCTCTCAGGCTAATGGATCATGCCCTGGTTTTCTTTTTTTGTCCTTTTTTTCCTTTTGTTTTTCTTTTTTATTAAACTAATAATATTTATTTTAAACTATACAACTGATTATTGACATTTTAAGTCATCAAAATAATTCATAAGAGTTAAATTAAATGCCTCTTAAATGTACATGATATCTTCTGAAGCTAAAAGTATGCAAATATGTAGTCAACCAGTCTTTAAAATCTATTTGGAACATTAAACATTATAGAAGTAGAAAAAAATCTCTTATGAATTCCTCTATGAAAGGAAATTGTGAAAAGTTCATGAGTAGACAGTAACCGTTCCATCTCCAAGGGAGAATACACAGCATAACTGTGGCTTCATAGAATGAACTGGGGAGTGTTCCTTCTGTTTCTAGTTTGTGGAATAGTTTGAAGAGTATTGGTNTTAGGTCTTCTTCGAAGGTCTGATAGAATCCTGCACTAAAACCATCTGGTCCTTCCTTTTGGTTGTGAGACTTAATGACTGATTCTATTTCTTTAGGGGTTATGGGACTGTTTAGATGGTTTATCTGATTCTGACTTAAGTTTGGTAATTGTTATCTGTCTAGAAAATTGTCCATTTCTCTAGATTTTCCAATTTTGTGGAATAAAGGCTTTTGTAGTAGGATCTGATGATTTTTTTTTTATTTTCCTCAGTTTCTGTTGTTATGTCTTTGTTTTCATTTCTGATTTTGTTAATTTGGATACTGTCTCTGTGCCTTCAGATTAGTCTGGCTAAGGGTTTATCTATCTTGTTGATTTTCTCAAAGAACCAGCTCCTGGGTTTTGTTGATTCTTTGTATAGTTCTTTGTATATATTTTGCTGATTCTTTATATACATATACTTGGTTGTTTTCAGCCCTGAGTTTGATTATTTTCTGGTGTCTACTCCTCTTGGGTGAATTTGCTTCCTTTTGTCCTAGTGTCTTCAGATGTCCTGTTAAGCTGCTAGTGTACACTCTCTCCAGTTTCTTTTGGAGGCTCTCAGAGCTATGAGTTTTCCTCTTAGCACTGCTTTCATTGTGTCCAATGAATTTGGGTATGTTATGCCTTCATTTTCATTAAATTCTAAAAAGTCTTTAGTTTCTTTCTTTATTTCTTCCTTGACCAAGTTATCATTGAGTAGGGCGTTGTTCACCTTTCATGTGTATGTGGGCTTTCTGTTGTTTTTGCTGCTATAGAAGACCAGCCTTAGTCTGTGGTGATCTGATAGAATGCTTGGGATTATTTCATTCTTATTGTATCTGTTGAGGCCCATTTTGTGACCTCAACAGATTGTGGTCAGTTTTGGAAAAGGTACCATGAGTTGCTGCTAAGAAGGTATATATATATATATATATATTTTTTTTTTGTAGTTTTTAGAGACAGGGTTTCTCTGTATAGCCCTGGTTGTCCTGGTTGTCCTGGTTGTCCTGGAACTCACTTTGTAGACCAGGCTGGCCTCAAACTCAGAAATCTACCTGCCTCTGCCTCCCGAGTGCTGGGATTAAAGGCGTGTGCCACTACCGCCTGGCTTTTTTATTTTTTTATTTTTTATTTTTTTATTTTTTATTTTATTTTTTTTTAGGTATATTCTTTTGTTCTAGGATAAGATGTTCTATAGATATCTGTTAAATCCATTTGGTTCATAACTTCTGTTAGTTTCACTGTGTCTCTGTTTAGTTTGTGTTTCCATGATCTGTCCATTGATGAAAATGGGGTGTTGAAGTCTCCCACTATTATTGCTGGGAATCTTCACTCTCTTCTATACCCATTATCCTCTGGTTTAGTCTTCTCATTGTGTCCTGGATTTCCTGGGTGTTTTGGGTTAGGAGCTTTTTGCATTTTGCATTTTCTTGACTGTTGTGTCATTGTTTTCTATGGTATCTTCTGTACCTGAGATTCTCTCTTCTATCTCTTGTATTCTGTTGGTGATGCTTGCATCTATGACTCCTGATCTCTTTCCTAGGATTCCTATCTCCAGGGTTGTCTCCCTTTGTAATTTTTTTTAAATGTTTCTATTTTAATTTTTAGATCCTGGATGGTTTTGTCCAATTCCTTCACCTGTTTGGTTTTGTTTTCCTGCAATTCTTTTTTTTTTTTATGATTTATTTATTTATTTATTTATTTATATGTAAATACACTGTAGCTGTCTTCAGACACTCCAGAAAAGGGTGTCAGATCTCCTTACAGATGGTTGTGAGCCACCATGTGGTTGCTGGGATTTGAACTCATGACCTTTGGAAGAGCAGCCAGTGCTCTTAACTGCTGAGCCATCTCACCAGCCCGTTTTCCTGCAATTCTTTAAGGGATTTTTGTGTTTCCTCTTTAAGGGCTTCTACCTGTTTACCTGGAATTATTTATGTTCTTAAAGTCCTCTATCATCATCATGAGATGTAATTTAAAATATGAGTCCTGCTTTTTGGTGTATTAGTGTATCCAGCGCTCCCTATGGTGGAGAACTGAGTTCTGATGATGCCAAGTAGCCTTGGTTTCTGTTGCTTATGTTCTTGCCCTTACCTCTCACCATCTGGTTATATCTGGTGTTAGCTGGTCTTGCTGTTTCTGACCGTGGTTTGTCCCTCCTGCGAGCCTATGTGTCAGAACTCCTGGGAGGGCCTGGAGAAATAGCTCAGTTGTTAAGAGCACTGACTGCTCTTCCAAAGGTCCTGAGTTCAAATCCTAGCAACAACATGGTGGCTCACAACAATGGAAATGAGATCTGACGCCCTCTTCTGGAGTGTCTGAAGATAGCTACAGTGTAGTAACATATAATAAATAAATAAATCTAAAAAAAGAAACAAAGAAAAACAGAACTCCTAGGAGAGCAGTTCTCTCTGGAAGAATTTGGTTATGAATAGTTGTGGCACAGGGTCAGCTCAGGGGTGCAGAGGGAAACCAGGAGGATCCTGTCACAGGCTGCTCCTCAGTACCTGTGACCTGAGGGCTCCGCAGTTCCCTCTGAGAAGAAGTGGTGGTCTTACCTGTGCTCACAGACTTGTCAGCACTCCTGGGAGACCTTCTCTCTCCCGGTGGTATTTGAGTAAGTAGCACAGTGGCACAGGATCCTCTCCAGTCGCAGACGGAAACCGGAAGCCTTTTCCAGTGGCTTTCCCAGAGAGTGTCCTAGAGACTGTCCGTTCCTTCAAGACTTCTTCAGCTTTTGAAATCATCCTTTCCCACTCTGAGTCTGCGGTGAAGTCTGTGATCTCAAACACTTCGGACTCAGGGCTCACTGTCAGCTGCCATCTTGCGGACCAGAGCTCTTGGGATTTTAAACAAGTACCCCGCAGAAATATTGGAAAACCAGATTCACAAAGAGAAGTTTGTTTTGCTGTCAGGGGTGCATATATAACAAATATCCCAGCTTGGACAGGACGGGGCAGAGTCTTCTTTTAGGTGTTAAGATTTGCTGAGGAGTTTGACCTCATGCAGTGGTCACTGGGATGAAGTCTCTCAGGTCTTTCCTCAGATGCATCGTAAGGGCTGCGTTAGATGTGTGACACAGGTTTGTAGAAAAATGCTTCCTGGGAATCTGTGGAAAAGCTTGATATTGATCTGGAATCAGAGGGAGCTTATGTAGTGCTTGAGGTGATGGTCTGTGAAGGATAAATTGGTAGAATTATTTAGAAAGAAATAGGTTCCAATTTCTGTGGCGACTAAGCCAGAAATGCTCTTGGAAGGAATCGCTTATTCTTCAGGCATCTCTTGAGGCAGCTGACAATATTCTGAATGTGTTAGAGGCTGGGGGTCTGGCTAGGCATTGAGATATTAACAAGTTCATTTAGTGGCTTAGCTGCACAATAGAAGGGAGACTTGTTAGTCAGAATTAGTCCTGTATCATCAACAGAGACATCTGGGAAGCTGTAGTCCTTCCTGTGTGTCTTATTTTGGGTGGCCCTTTTATCTTAGCCAAGATCAAATGAAAGATGAAAATAAACTTAGGCAGAAAAAGAAAAGAAAAGAAAAGACATCGGTTTTATGGTGGTCCTCTGCTGAAGCCAAAGTCACACTGTGATAGGCTTCAAGTTCCTATGCTTTATATATATATATATATATATATATATATATATATATATATATATATGTTCTGGCTTTATGAGCTCTGTCTACACAGATGCTAATCCAACAATTAGGAAGCCTGGTTATATGGGTTACCTCCCAATGAGCCTCAGCAGTGACTCTGAGAACCTAAGGCAAAGCAGCAGGGGACCATGAAGTCTGAGAAGGCACTGTGTATTTTTCCATTTCAACAGCCTCCCACACTCCCAATGCAATAGCTCATAGACTGTGGTGACAAGCAAAGTTATCTGAGGAGTTCAGCCTGATAGTTACATATAATCTGCCAAGGTAATAACTCCCGTAGGACTTTAGGGAGAAGAGTATTTCCAGCCTGACATTTAAGGGCACTACTGATTGTAGCCTGTGTCCTACCCCTCATTGCAGTGGCTGGTGTCTTAATGCTATACCATATGTCAGCAAACCACAAGCACACAATGGCATAAGGGTATAGCTACCATGCTCTGAGAACCCACGTAGGACAGAGGGCACCAGTTTTTGTTAAGTCAGGCATCCTTGTGGACACAGCTTGACTGTCTTTGTAAGAACATATCAGAATGACAGAACTTACTGTGACAGTCAAGAGGTTATTTGTCTCCTTGGGAGATCAATCACAACTTTTTTTCCCCCTGATCTTTTAAGTAATTCTAAGGATTAAATAACATGGATGAATGCTATCTGGTAATGTAATCGTCTGAATTGTTTTACTATGCGAGAAGAAAGAATATGTGGAAGAAGCAATCATACAGTTTCTATATTAAGACGATGGTATGAATTAAAAATGTATGTTTCCAAGCATTCTTCCTCAGTTCTAGTGGTTTTCAAATTCCTGTCGTGTAGGACCCCTCTCTTCAAAAATATTTAAGGTACAACCCAAAATGACAGTCATGAAGTAGCAACAATAATAATTTGACGGTTACTTTTTTGGGAGGTCACCACAATGTGAGGAACTGTGCTAAAGGGTTGCAGCACTGGGAAAGTTGAGAACCACAGCTCTATCCCCTCTTAGGTATGAGCCACAGTTCTTCTGTGTACTTGCATCACCATGAAGGGAGAACGCTGAAGTTCAACCTCGTTCAGTGGTTGCCTGGAGACTCCTCTCTCTTTGCTCGGTTTGTAGGGTTCCTTTCACTGCTGCCTCCTGTCCCCAGAAGTCCCTGTCATCTAACATGAAGTTCTGAAACTGTTTCTGCGTGCTGTTTTTTTTTTTTTTTTTCTCATATACTTGGTTTCCTACAGCTTGGTTTAGTTCTCTATTACCATCCCTTTGAGGAATTTTGCTCTGCAATTTTGTTTTTTACTGGAGCCCAGAGACATGCAATCACTGTTGGTAAAATAGTGTAGGAAGAGCTTCCTGAACATGCTTACAGTGAATAAGTAAAGGTAGCAAGAGCACCTCACACAGCAATACTTCTTTGCTTTTTCCTGCTCACCGCATTTGATCCTGCACCCTCTTCCTCCACTCTACTTCTCAGGTCACTGTTCTGCTAATGGAACAGTTCATGCCCTTTAGTAGTAGCTCCTAACAAGCAAATTATCAGAGCAATAGTTTCAATTGGAAAACATGTCTTTGTGCATCAAAGAGCATATTTTATGAAGATAGTATGTACACCTAATACTTTCAGGGTGATTGTGGCACGTTACTGTCTAGAGGGTATCAACTGTCTAGAGGATAATCAAAGATGTGAAAGCATTTAGAGATTGGCTTGAGGATTCAGCTGCTGCTCAGTGAAATGATCTCACCATCACTGTGAAATATGTACTGATAGAGGCATTAGGAAGAACCTGTCTCAAGGGAACAGAGGAATCCGGCAGGAAGGATGGGATGAGGAGAGTCACTGAAGGGGATGAGAAGAAAACATAGAAGGAGGACACTTATCTTAAAGGATGAGAGTCATCAGAGGGGGTGCACTCACTTAAAAGGATAACTGGGAGCCTTCAGGGAAGAAGCTGACCTGAGAGGCTGAGAGAGAGATATAGAGATCTACCAGGAAGGACAGTCACTTAAAGGAATGAAAGGAGCTGCCAGGGAGTACACTCACCTAAGAGGAAAGGAAGGAGCCACTAGAAAAGACACTTATTTAAAGCAAAGTTGGGGAGCCATTGTGAAATATGATCGTGGGAATCAGAGATAACCAGGGCTGGGGTCTCTCAAATTAAAGGGATGAGAGGAAGAGACTGTGCTAAAGTTGAAGTACAAGGTGTGTGTGTGTGTGTGTGTGTGTGTATGTGTGTGTGTGTATGTGTGTGTGTGTGTGTGGATTTACAATAGTCTCCCAAAGCTGATGTTAAAGGCTTAGTCGCTAGTTTGTGGCATTGTTAGAAGGTCATATCTTGGTTAGGCAGTTAGGAAGCACATTCTTGAAGGGAATTGTGGGACCTGAGACCTTTTTCTGTCTTTGATGTAAGGCAATTGGCATTTCTTCAACCACTTGTCTTCCCCATGAATATCTTCCTTACATTGGACCCACAAGTTATGGGAATTATGAAACCACAAGGGACTTATTATTCTAAAACAGACAATATAGGCCATTTGGTTTTATGAAACTCACTTTCTCAGTTTTTTTTTTTTTAATGGAAAACTGATTAAAGAGGGTACTCACGGACCATCAAGTTAAAGGAGGTAGCAAGGTACATAGGTGGGCCATAAATGGCTGTTCTGGGGACTGTAGATGGCTTATAATAATCCTATTCTGGACTTGCAATATTGCAATCATCTTCAACCCCACTGAGATTCTATTCAGTTCACTGGCTTCATAAAAAGCTCATTGTAGAATCTCTGTGTTTCTGACTCTAGACCTGGAAAAGCCTACTATGTGCAAAACTACTCAAATCAAATATTAGCATAACTGGCAGGAAAAGTCAAAGTTAGTAGTTTTTCTCTATTGCATGATTACCCGCTATTTTTAATTTTTAAATTTCTTTATTTTTCCCAAGTATTCACAAATAACACAAGTAAAATACATAGTATTCATTTGATAAAAATAGAAAACTCTATTCAATGAAAACAACATTGATGCTTATTTTATAACTATTTTTTTCAAGTATACTATCTGTGTTTTTGTTTTTATAATTTATGGCTTAAATTTTATATCCATAGCTATAAAATTTTTACCACTTGATATGCTGAAGTAAATCTCTATCTCATTATATCTACAGAATAAAAGGACAGTTGGATTCCTTCTATGACTTGTCTTGTTTCTCCTAGTTTCACTTGGGATTCTGGCTATGGTTGGAGCAGGCCGTTCCAGAAGAGATTCAGGACACATTATGCTGAGTATCTCAATGAGTTATCTCAGGGATGCTCCCCCATTCCATCCCTCTGAACCACACAAGTCATTTGCTTCTAGTAACATAGAAGGGCAGACATCCCAGGGGACATGTCTACGAAAAGAAGCCCAGAATTAACGTGCATTCCAGGGATCCCAAAGGTGCATTCTGAAGTCACTGTGAGGGCTTTGCTACGGCTCCAGGCCCTATGCTCTGGGTAGTGTTCTTGATAATACAACCCTGCCAGGGCTGGTCCTGTTTCTCTCCCGCCCACGGGATTTCCTCCTGAATAAACAGCTTGGGCACTGATCTGTCTCTTAGGCTTGTCTTTTGAGAGCATACTTTCCCCCTTTAGTGATAAATTCTTCCTTTGGCTTAGTTTGTGGACCAATTACTTGGAGGAACTAAAATAATCCTCGAGGGGGAATGGTCTTTTAGAAGCTAGTGTAGATAAGGCAGGTTATGAGTCTTCTTCAGCACCCTAGCTGGGATGTAGCCAATGTGGTAGTTACGGCATGCCGCTTTCCAGTTCTTCGTCATATACACATTGTTTAGAAATACCATTTAAAAGCAAATCTCTGCACTTGATTTCATTTCCATAAAGTTCCAATCCAGCCCAAACCATGTTCTGGCATTGGTCATTGGGTCAGTAATGACCCTTGGGTAACAAAAGGAAGAACAGTGGTTGAAGACAGGTACCAACCAGATCTCCGTGTATGTGCACTATACAAACAGTGTGCTGGACAAGTGCCCCACTACTGAGCTGCATTCATAGGCTTAGCAAAGTCTACCTTATTTTCAAGATCTCATACTAAGTTTTGAATTGGAACTTTTCCAGTATTTCATTTATGTCTGATAAAACTGAAATTTATGACTGGGCATATTTCTTTATCTCTACAAGGTCATCCTATAAATATATGAGGCTGCAGCTTAGCTCCAAAGTAAAAAAAGAAAGAAAGAAAGAAAGAAAGAAAGAAAGAAAGAAAGAAAGAAAGAAAGAAAGGAAGGAAGGAAGGAAGGAAGGAAGGAAGGAAGGAAGAGGAATGGGCATCTCCCACCTAGTTTCTTTTCAGAACTCAAAACAAGTCAGTTTGTCTGTGGAAAGGATTGAAAAGGCAATAAAAGCTCAGTAGGAGTTGTGCTCTGGAAGCAGGGAACAAGTTATCCTTAAACAATGTCATCAATCATTATTCATTTATCAATGGCAGCTGTGGAGTGACCACAGACATTCTGGTACACAGAAGTTAGTCAGTGATCAGCAAGGTGGGATGCTTCCTGCCTCTGAATGCTGTCTGGAATATGAACCACTAAGTCATTTCCTGTACAAAATCACGTATTTTCTAATCTTTGACATCAAAGCAGAAGGTGGTAAGTGTGAATCATCTAAAATGAATGGATTCCTAACTCCAGGCTGTATCCTCCATGAAGACACACAGGTACAGCTTTTTGACTGTGTCATGCTGTTAGAAGAGAGAATCTCATGTCTGACTCTGAGAGACTCTTCTGCCTGCAGAAAAGTATTTACCATCTGCTTCAAATCTCTGCATCAATGCTCTTACTCCACAGCAGAACAGATGTCTTACTTATGAAACCAGAATGCCACCATTCAGTCACAGCATTGCTTCGATCCCTTCCTTCAAAACATACATAACATACATAATTAAATTACTCCTCCCTCGCTTCTATCTGTTGTCTATCTACTATCTATCTATCTATTTATCTATCTATCTATCATCTATCGATCTATCTACCACCTATCTCCATTCTATCATATTTCTTTATCATCATGTATATCATTTATCTATATCTATTGTATTTCTACCATGTATGTATGTATGTATGTATGTATGTATGTATGTGTGTCTAGTCTATCTTCTATCTATCTATTTATCTATCTATCTATCTATCTCCTACCTTCTTCATCTTCTTCATCATCTATCTTCTATCAATCTATCTTTTACATAACCCTTTTCTCATTATTTCCACAGAGGCTTCTATAATGTCAACATAAGAGCCTATATTCCTATTTCATTACCCAGTGACTTATTGCATATCATTCTTTTCTTTAGTATGTTTTCTTTGGCTCACAGTCACCAAGAATATCATCTAGCTTCCCAAGGGTTCCGCACAATGTGCCCAAGTCCTTGCACCTGAAGGTTTGATTCACTCAGATACATTTGCCAGCCTTTCTTTGGGGAACCCTTACCTTTTTTACCTTTTAAAGAAGTCATGGTCTTAACTTCACTTACAGGTGCCTAGGGATTTGATAAAGTTGTTAAAAGCACTTGTTATTCTAGAGAAATGGGCTTTGGTTTTCTATAGGTGACTCACAAACACTTATAAACATAGTTTTGGGGATCTGATGTCCTATTTCTGACCTTCACAAACACCATGCATATATGTGATGCACATACATTGATGCCAGCAAAACAGGCAAACACACAAGAAACAAATAATAATAGTTTAAAATTAAAAATTCTCACAGGCTTGTTATTCTTTATTATCTAGAAAACCAACTCCTTGAGGTATTCTCTGGATTTCTTTGTGTGATGAGGCTCATTACAGGGATAGGTCTTTTATTTAAACCTCTTCAACTCCTCAGGGTATGTAGTCTCCAACAGCATGGCCTAATGTCATCTGTGAAGTTCTGCTTAGAGCCTTCTTGTCAGAGGATAAATAAATATTGATGAGTGAGGAAGATAGCCAGAGTCTATTCTAAAATGTTTGCATGAGATTTTTAATCATGTATCATATGCAGAAGAGGTTTTTGTAGGAAAATTACATCATTTAAAAATTTTATCTGCCTCTGATTCTTTCAGCTGCTTGATGAGTCTTCCAGAGTGGGGTCATGCTAGGTCCCTTTTTGTGAGCTCTCCATAGCTTCAGTGATAGTGTAAGGTCTTGAGATCTACCCTTGAGCTGGATCCCTCTTTGAGCCTGTCACTGGACCTTCTTTTCTTTAGTTTCCTCTCCATTTTCATCCCTGTAATTCTTTCAGACAGGAACAATTATGGGTCAGAGTTGTGACTGTGGGATGGCACCCCCTCCCTCGTTTGATGCCCTGTCTTCCTGCTGGAGATGGGCTCTATAAGTTCCCTCTCCCTTGTGTTTGGGCATTTCATTGTAAGGTCCCTCCCTTTGAGTCCTGAGAGTCTCTCACCTCCCAGGTCTCTGGTGCATTCTGGAGGGTCCCCCCAACTTCCTACTGCTCAAGGTTGCCTGTTTCCATTCTTTCTGCTGGCCTTTAGGGCTTCAGTCTTTTTCACTCACCCAATACCTGATCAGGTTCCCCTCTCCTCCCTACTTCCTCCCACCCCTGTCCACTTTCCCTCCCAGTTCCCTCCCTTCCTCCTTCCCTCCCCACTTGTGACTGTTTTCTTCCCTCTCCCAAATGGGACTCAGGTGTCCTCACTTGGGCACTTCAGCTTGTTGACCTTTTTTGGGTTCTGTAGACAGTATCTTGGGTATTTTGCACTTTTTTTTCTTTTTTGGCTAATATCTACTTATTAATGAGTACATAATGCATGTCCTTTTGTTCTTTTGAGTCTGAGTTACCTCACTCAGGATGATATTTTCTAGATCAATCCATTTGCCTGAAAAACTCAGGCTGTCCTTGTTCTTAATAGCTGAATGTGTAAAACAAACACATTTTCTGTACCCATTCTTCTGTCATGGGACTTCTGGGTTGTTTCTAGCTTTTGACTATCACAAATAAGGCTGCTATTAACATAGTTGTACCTAACTAATGGACAGAATCAGCTGACCCCTGTGGTTGAATTAGGGAAAGACTGAAAGAAGCTGAGGAGAAGAGCAACCTTGTAGGAGGACCAGCAGTCTCAATTAATCTGGATCCCCAAGATCTCTCAAACACTGGACCACCAAACAGACAGCATACACCAGCTGATAGGAGGGCCCCAACACACATACAGTAGAGGACTGTTGGGTCTGTATTCATTCAGAGATGATGCACCTAACCCTCAAAAGACTAGAGGCCCCAGGGAGTTAGGAGGTCAGGTGGGGTGGGTAGTGAGAACATTCATGTGGAGACAGGGGTGGGGAGGAGGTATGGGACGTGGAGCAGTAGGAGGGTGGATGTATATGAGGGGAAATAAAATATGGAGTGTATAATAATAAATAAATTAATTAAAAAATTTTATCTGTTTACATATGATGACAAGCACACCTTTCCAATGAGGTAAAGAGGGTGAGAACAAAGGAATTTTTGTTGTTGTTTTTATTCTTGGTTTTTTTTTTTTTTTTTTTTTTTTTTTTTCTTTTGAAGAGGCTGTGACTCTGCAACTCTTACATGTCGTACTTGGTGCACTGCAACTGCTAACATCTGAAAGGAGAAGAGAGAAAAAGAGGAAGCAATAGAATGGAGAAGAAAAGTAAAAAGACAGAAAGTTAACCCCCAAAGGAAGTGNAAATAAATTAATTAAAAAATTTTATCTGTTTACATATGATGACAAGCACACCTTTCCAATGAGGTAAAGAGGGTGAGAACAAAGGAATTTTTGTTTTTGTTTTTTTTTTTTGTTTTTTTTTTTTTTTTTTTTTTTTTTTTTTTTATGAAGAGGCTGGGACTCTGCAACTAATACATGGTGTACTTGGTGCATTGCCACTGCTAACATCTGAAAGGAGAAGAGAGAAAAAGAGGAAGCAATAGAATGGAGAAGAAAAGTAAAAAGACAGAAAGTTAACCCCCAAAGGAAGTGGAGAAACAAAGATAGGGATGAAGTAAGTGAATTGGGGATGATGCAGAGCTTGGAGAAAGCTGATAAGCATAGAATACAATTAGGACATAAGGATGGCTGTGGCTCGCAGAAGGATAATTCCTCATACCCACCAAAGAATGAAGTTTCCATTTAATACTGTGATTGTCCTGAGGCAACTCAGAAAAGAATTAGTGCAGAATTACTAAAGCAACCAAGTGTATTAGGTGAATTGTGCTTCCCATAACAGAACAATTTTTCCTCTGAAAATGTCTTAAACATTTTAAGAGGTGTTTTGCTCCAGGGAGCTGAGCAAGGTGCTTTTTGGGAGACCTGTGCACACATCTCAGCTCTGTTACTTACTAATTTGCATAACACTTTCATTAGTCTGGAAGGTTTTTTTTTTTTTCTTCTCCAGATACTTGTTATCTGTGCCATTGGAATAGTCAACGTAAAAACTGATTTCTATTTGGGCAAATATGCAATACATACTAATATAATATAATATAATATAATAGTCAGTACCAATCATGATTGACATAATAATATTGCTTCCTCCCTGAGGTCTAGTTCCATAGTTAATACCCTAATAATTATATGATCTTTTTTTTTATTTAAAAGCAAAGGAAGCTTTGAAGGAAACTTTCAGCTCCTTCCTGAATAAGAAATATTAAAGTTAAGCTAGACATATTTCATCAATGACCTGGGCCTGAATCTATGTGAATGTAACCCTAAAGTCCTCAGGGAAGTCAGAGGATGAAAGTTCTGTGAACAGTTACTAATGAAAGGGCAAGCTGAGTTTGGAAAGAGGCTGTAGAATCTTGTCCTTGCAGAAGGCAGGAGAGTCAGAACCTATTGTGACAGCTGTGTTGGCAAGGTACCCAGGAACTGGCCTGGGAAAGGCACTAGCTAACAAAGTAACTCACACTCCTACTTAAGCAAATTACTATTTGCAGTGTTCTTTACTTAAGAATGTCTTAATATCAACTATTAAGTGTTTTGAACATTAATAGAGAAGAGACAATTGCTAGCCTTCTGCTAAACACTTTTGCTTGCCCCAGTTCACTGTTCAGGGTCTCCAGGGAAACACCAATAGCATGGTGACGATAGCTTCCCCCCCTGCTTCTAACTTAAAAGGGAGTTTTTATATCACATTTAGAAGATATTTACTGCCTTTATGTTTACCTTGGTATGCTTTATCAGGTCAATCACTATCCTTTTTGAAACTACTATTTAAAAATTTACCTGCATAGATCTGGAGCCAGTGTAAGAGGAAAGAAGCTTTTTCTTAACAAGCTTTCAATAACACAGGGTGGAATGAACATTTTGTGATATTGAAACACTTACATAATTTTTGCCCACGAGACTGAACCAAGATGAGCTCATGATTCATCTGCAACATATAAACGAGTAGGAGGCATGGCTTCAGCTCAGAAGGCTGAAGACTTCTGATGAGAAAAGCCTTTAGCCCTGAAATGAAATACTTTGCAATTCTAATTAGAGTCAAATCACTGCAGATCTGTTAGTTGCAATTTTTATATTTGCATTTATATCTTAGACTTCTATTCCGAATAACTCCTCAGGAATTTCACCATTTTCAGATAAGGTTTTCAAATCTGCAGAAGTGACCATAAGCTTTAAACTATTAACTAATTGTAGGAGTTGGCACACTACCATGATAAAGTCATTATTGAGAAAAGATATTTTATTTTCCTTTAGTTAAGTGCAATTCAAGCTTATATTGTCAGTTACTACATAAAACTTATACTCTTCTTTGGAAATATAAAAGTATAATAGTATAATTTTCAGATAGTATAATTTGTATTTTACGTTATGGTTGAGATTTAGTATTAATATAAGCAAATAAAATGTCTTATATAATATGGTTTGTACATAAGAAAGCAGTCAAGAGTTCTTCCTGGGTAGATTACTTGGTTGAGATTTTGGGTAGATTATCACTTTGTGCTTTGGGCATCTTTTCTGTTGAATGGCAACACCAACATTCTTTAATTAAAATAAATATTATGAGAATTTGATGTGTGTATGCAATAAAAACATTTTGCAACTTTTGTATCTGATGCTCAGGGAAAATATTGAAAAAAGGGGTGGAAAGATTGTTAAGAACCAGAATATCAGAATATATGATGTAAGATATTGTTTTCTATATAGGACACAGAAGCTGTGTCCATGAACTCTTAATAATATGGTTGCCTGAACGTGATCTAGGAGAAGGGAAATTCAACATCTTCCTGCCCATAGATGAAGAACTACAGTTGGTCAGTGCCTGCTGGGAGTCTCAGTCTCTTCAGGGGAAGAGCTACCACTTAGGTTGTCCAATTCCAAGTGGTCAGCTCTAGACACATGTATATATGAATAACCTAGATGGATTCAGTAGGCTATATATGTAGGTGTGCAAATATATGTGGACATATATACACATGTATATACATGCAATAATAATCATTAAAGAAGAGATCATAAATTTGGGAGAGGGGTCATAGGAGGAATTAGAGGTTGAGAGGGAGGGAAAGAAGGAATGGTGTAGAACCAATGCTCTTATATGAAGTTTTCAGAAAAATAAAATTATTAAGGAAATAAACAAAAATACTCCCAATTTTAAAATGGCATCTAATATATAGCAAGCATTCTATAAATTTCGACTCTCATCATCAAGACCATCTCATGCATTAAGTAAAATTGATTACTCCTCTAGGGTTTCAAAGAATTTTTTTTATTGCAATCTTAAGCAAATTTGAATTCCTTGCCTTCAGTGAATAGAATTTGAAACACAATCCCTAACTATTATTATTCATTGTGCAGTAGTTAAAAATAAATCGGGGAAGGAACAGAGGGCATGAGCTCTTCCCAGGGCTCCTAAATTGGTACCTATTGTCTCTAGCAGCTGTGGTTTCTGTAAGCTCCCAGGAAAATGCACTGGCAATCATGTTTTTCATGTAGCTGACAACCTTTCCATCTCTCCAGTGTTGGTCTTCTTTGGGGGGCAATTGCTCAAGTTCCCATTGCCATAACAACAGGCTGCTCTCCTTAAAACAAGATAGGCTCTGAGTCAAAGTAGAATTGTTTCCATGGTAACTGCTACATACTTAAGTGCAAGAGCCTGCTTTTTAATCAGTCAAATTGTTCTTTGTCAAGAAATAACCACATACTGTTCTTAATACAGTTTCATATTTTTTTTAGAGCATGGCAAATGGAAAAAAAATAGGATGAATTTTTATAAAAATGCAAACAAAAATGACTAATTCTTTTTCATAGCTATAATGTTCTTGTTAATAAAATGAAAACCTCCATAGTAAACATATGGGTGGACCACAGCACATCTCTAAAGTAGACAAAATTTGGTACATATTTGGCCACATCTAAACAAAGTACCATCATTAAAAGTAAAAACGTCTGTGGTCCAAGTCTGTTTTAATACATTCATTTTTATAAAAAAGGAATATAGCATGCTGTTAAATGTGATTTCACTTTCACATTACCTTCTCATGTTTGTTTTTAATGATCTCACAATCAAATAAAATGAAGATACCCACTCTCTCCCAAAAATGAGTGTCCAACCTGAGCTGAACTGATTGCTCCCTGCTACGTGATCCACATATAGATGCTTCTGTTTGGAGAGGAAGACGAGCCTGATGGTTTGGACGCTCGAATTTGGGTATGGATCTCATTTCTGTTATCAGTCTAGGAGGAGTGTTGAGATCTGGTTTCAGGGCTGTCTCAGTGAGCAGACTTCTGACTTACCATCATGGATAAAGGCACTTCTCTGTGCTTTTTTTACACACAACTGAGTTAAATTTTGCTTTGTGATTTTTCTAGCTACATGATTTTGGGCTTAAATTTATATATGCAAAGTAGAGTTAAATTTGCACAAACCACAGATTATCAAAAGATTAGATGATACAACATAGGTAGAGGCCACAATGCAAGCATTATCTCCTTGGTTCAGAGTACATACAATGCTATTAGTACAGTAGAGTACAGTACAGAGTGAGCACAGTGCTAACAATGACTACTATTGCTGTTGTCCTGAGCACTAGGTAACTGGTACCAGAACACAGATACCTCTGCAACATTTGTGGTTTGAAAATATTATTCAAAAATATAAATAAAAATGGTATTGACTGTATGCCATCTACTAACATTAATAAAAAAGCTTGCCAGTGCTGTGAGACAAGTGTTAATTTAAATACTTGATGCAATTTAAAATTGTGTTTATCACTCATGTTTTTGAAAATACAAGAAAAGTATACTTGGCTTTTTGCCTTTCTCTCTTAGTTTTCATGGCGCCCAGCAGTACACACAGCTTTCTATGTAATATTTTTCTAGGACAATCCTAAATTCAAATGCTACTTCATTGTTCCCACATATGAACTTTAGCTGTTAGATACTGCATCCTGGTTTTTGTGTAAAAATTACTGTTACTACAAATGAGTATCTTGTATTGTCCCCAACTGTGGAATACTCTGGCTCCTCTAGTGAATGTTCTAGGCCCTGTGGTGCTGGTGGCATTCAGTCTGTGCCCCTGTGCTACCCCAAAACACACGGACAAAGCCTCACAATTCCCATCGACCTGAAAGAATCCTTCAACAAACAGCAGGGAACTCCAGCTCAATTTAAAATATGTTTTCAATAAAAGCCAAAACGATTAGTTTGTCCACAACCCTGATAATCAGCTGTCCATTCTTTCCAGAATTTAATCTGGCATTGACAATCACTTCAGTTGTGCTATAAAACAGCAAGAAGGAGGGCAGCTGGTCTAGGTGCTCAACATCCTAAGAGGATTCAGAGCTGCCAGTCCTCTGGTTCAAGCCCTTCCTTTCTCAGTGTTGAAAAGAGACATTCTAGAGCTGGCTGCATCCCCATCATCATTCTCCTGGCCTCCCGAGCTTTCAGTTCAGAAGGATTTTCAACTTCAAACCCATCTCCTAGTTCTTTTGATCATGAAAAATTATTTGAGATTTTGCAGAAATAAATTTAGAGGTCGAATATCTTTAAGAGGTTTGCAAGGAGATAAGACAAAAAATCAGACAAGACAAGAAGGGCTCTTGAAATTCAGGTGCAGAAAAGGATTTGGACGGGAAGTCAAACAGAAGGGCCTAGCCTAGTCTACATTTGCTACTAAAATGGAAACCACCAAACACACAATTTATGCACAAAAGGTTTATTCTGACAATTCTAGAAAGTGAGAGTTCCAAAAATGTGAGACTAGCCAGCTTGGGGTCCAGTGAAGACCTATTTCTCACAGATCATATTACATACAATACCCAATAGCTGCAATGAAGTGACTGTAGCTAGCTCCCTTCAGCCCCTTCACAAAGCAAAGCCCTTACCCTCTAAGTGCTTCTCCAGAGGACTCATCTTCAATGGGGCTTACCTTTCACCATGATATTTGGCAGGCACATATGCAAAATGTTTTAAATACTTTGACATAGCAGGAGAGTTATGGTCCTTGGCTAAGTATGAGAGAGACTGGACTCAGAGAGTATGGAAAATGAGCATCCCAGGAAATATAGTCAACCCTGTTATATGAGTTTCCTAGGATTGTCAGAACAAATTGCCAAACCACAATGGAAACTTATCACTGCATGATTCAGGAAGCCGAAAGTAAGAGTGTAGGCAGGGTAATCTCTTTCGAAATGTTTTGTGGGTGGTCTCCCTACCTGCCTCTTGAGAGCTTCTGGGCTGAAACAGACCTTGGTCTTTCTAAGCTTAGAGTAGTTATGCTCTGGGCTCTCTCTCTGTCTTATGGCTTCACCCTGTGCCTTAGAATCTGTGCCTCCTCTCCCAGTACCTAAGTCTCGGTACCTCCTCTCCCAGTGTATAGAACAATAGCTTTTTTGGATGAGGGCTTCAGAAATCTTTCATGACATAATTTTTAACTCCTTACATCTGTAGGAATGATACTTCCAATTAAAGTCACATCCTGAGCATTCAGAAACCATGAATTCCAGGAGGTGGGAGAGCAGATCAGTTAATTTAAGTAGTTAATTTCCCTACCTTATCCTTAATGTGGCAAAACATTCAGAAGTCCTGGAAACATGCACATACAACAAATGAACGTCAAGGTTTACATCAGAGCTGGGAAGATTGGCATATGTCTATAATCTCATCACCAAGAAGGCTGAGACAAGAGGGTTGTAATTTCTAGGGAAGACTAAATAATACAGTGAGACTTAGTCTCAAACAAACAAACAAACAAACAAACTAACAAGTCAAACAAAGTATGAAACAAAACACAATGGCATCATAGAATGACTTGGAGGTTCACTTTTAATCCTATCTATGAAAATCTAAAACAACCATTTAACATGGTTGTTAGACTAAAGGATGAACAATGATCAAATGATGGTTATTATCACAGGCTTGACGACACTCCATGAGACATTTCACAACAAAAGTCCTCAGGTTCGGATGGAATAGAGTGAAACTTGATTTAGAATCCAGTTTGGCAATTGTCTTTAGAAGAATTATACATAGGTAAATAGGTGTTAACTTTGACTCATTTAATTATTGTATGTGTCAAGTGGAGTAGTGTTTGCAAAAGGCACCTAGCTCAGCAAACCTGTCATAGTCTGTCCCCTTCCTTCCATCCTAGAGTCACTTTGTGAAGAATCTGTGTGTTCCAGAGTAGTTTCTCCCTCTAGAAAACACAGGTTCACATCCATTCAGCCCAAGCTAATCATCAACAGACTTGCTTTTTCTGAGTATCGTAAGGCCAAGGTGGAGGACTTTCTGTCTTCTCACTTTCATTTTCTCTCTTTCTTAAAGAATACACCTTCATTAGAATAGAAAAAACAAATCAGAAAGCTTAGCTTTAACATAGCTTTGACTAGCCTATGTTGGCTTCTACGACAGCCAGCATATACTATATTATATTAGTCACATGGAAGGCCTCTGCCTTCCATAATATGGACACTGGGGACCAGTTTAAGCAGGTAGTCTCTTTATATCTGTTTGGATGAGCAGGTGTTTACAACAGATCATCTGCTCTGAGCTGCAACATTTAGCTGCTTTAAGCTCCGGTTTCTTCCCATCTCTCTGTGTCCTATTATTCAGCATGTTCTAGAAGGCCTGGATCTGTTTTGCACAGAACTACTCTGCCACTGACAAGCTCGGGAGTGGGAGGCTGGAGCAGGCCATGTAAATAAATCTGGTAAGCAGTGCTTAAAATTAGAGAGTGGCAACTGTGACTTTTTCTTTTTTATGGCTTCCCCTGGGCATTAATTAAATGCAGCATTTTCAAACATTTTTCTCTTGCAGAGTTATTTCCTCCTATGTATTAAAATATTCAGGCTATGAATGCAATAGCCAGGAATATTAAATTCTAACGACTGTTTCTGAAATAGCAGGGATTTGCTCATATCTAGCCTGTTATAGACACTGGTAAAATTAAAATATTTTCCCATTAACATGCAGATGAGTGAAGTCTGAGATAGCTTTGTTTGTGGCAGAGGCTTCCCCCCCCCCTCCCCAGTGGAGAGTTAAAATTAGGGCTGCTGCTAATACCTGTGGAAGACGTCTTTTCCTCTTCCACCCTACCACCTGCCTATCCATCATCTCTCTGTGAATCTGTCACTTGTTATCTCCCACTTCTCCTTCTTTCTCCTCCCCTTCATCTGCCCTCCTCTTTCCTTTCTTCCTTCCTCACTACCCTCGTTCCTCCTGCCTTCCCTCTTCCCCATTCATCTTGCATATAAACATTATTTTATGATTTTGTAACTTATCTTTCTAGTATGTATGAAAATAGTAGCAAAATCTAAAAATAATCTAAGTCAAATTCATATCAGATGCAAAAAAAAAACCCTTCATTTGTTACTCTAATATTTTCTCCAGAAAAGACATTGTTACAGGAAATGTCATTTAGCCTTTTCTGTGTACTGAAAGTAAAGCCAGTTTTAAGCATGTTGTTCAATATTTATCCTGCAAATATATTTTATGCAAACAAATTTTATGTTTTAAAGCTAATATCTTCATAAATATTATTTTGAAGTGTTTGTTTAATCTTTAAAGCACAGAGGCAAACAGCAACAGTAGCAGCAACAGGAACAACAGCAACAACAGAAACAACACCAGCAACAAGATCAATAGCAACAACAGGAACAACAACAGCAACAGGAACAACAGCAACAACAGGAACAACAACAGCAACAAGAACAACAGCAACAACAGGAACAACAACAGCAACAAGAACAACAGCAACAACAGGAACAACAGCAACAGGAACAATAGCAAGAGCCCCTGCTTTTTATGAGTATTTAAAAATCCCTTTTAAAACACCTTACATAATGTAGGAATGATTTCTCTTTGGTTTTAGCTCTTTATCTAGTCATTTGTCATATTGCAAACAAATGTCAACAGATAGACTTATTGGCTATCTTCCATGGAAGAATCTAGCTTGCTGGGGATTGTTCTCACAAGCTACCAAAGTATCATTTTCTCTTCTCATGGTTTTTATTTGTGAGATATGTGTCCATGATCAGAACATGTAAACACTTAAGAAGCTTTAAAAAGGCCACAGAAGGTCTAGCAAGAATGGACTTGCTAGAGAGAAAGCGAGAGTAAGAACAAGAGAGGGAGAACAGGCAAAAAAGAGCAAGCTTCCTTCTAACATGTCCTTTATATAGGCTACGAGCAGATGGTGTGGTCTGGATTAAAGCGGATCTTAATACCTCAAAAGATCTGGATTAAAAGTATATCTTTGTACCTCAAAGACTTGGATTAGAGTGAGTCTCCCTACTTAAAATGATCCATTTAAGAAAAAAAATCCTTATAAGTGTGCCTAGCCATTTCTGTTGTAGTTAATTCCAGATATAGTCAAATTGATAACCAAGAATAGTCATCCCAAAAGGTAATATATGAAATATAACTATATTTGAGTTTTCAAATTTCCACATGCATGGTTATGGATTTTGACCTATGCTATTGGTCAAAACACATTACTGTAAAGTTCTTAATGAATACAGGAAGGCAGAATAGATTCTCAATAAAAAACAGTAAAGGTGATGTGTTTGAATGACATTCATTAAGCCAGATTATGTAGACAGTTTGACTCTTCTACTTAATAGAAGAAAGTCTTAGCTATGCTAGAAGCCTCAGAATGAAAAATCCAGTTTCTCAGTTCTTTGTTGCATACTGTATGTACATGGGATAAAATAACTAAAAGAACTAAATAGCAATGTTTTGCTTTGGTAGTACTTGAACTTCTTTAAAATGTAATCTATGTATTTATTTTTATTCACTTTATATCCCGATCATTGCTTCCCTCCTGGTCACCCCCTCTTCGCAATCCTTTTCCCATCCCCCTTTTCTGTTCTCCTCTGAGTGGGTGGGGACACACCTAGGTATCCCTCCACCCTGGCACCCCAAGTCTCAAGAGGCTAGGCTCCTCCTCTCTAACTGAGGCTAGACATGGCAGTCCTGCTAGAAGAACATATTCCACAAATAGGCAATAGCTTTTAGGATAGCCCCTGCTCCAGTTGTTTGGGACCCACATGAAGACCAAGCTGCACATCTGCTACATATGTGCAGGGAGGCCTAGGTCCTTGGCTAATGATATAGACTCTGAGAGCTTCAAGAGTACAGGGCAGTTGACTCTGCTGGTCTTCCTGGAGTTCCTATCTCCTTTGGGGGCTACAATCCTTCCTCCTATTCTTCCACAAGTTTCCCAGGCTCCATCCACTGTTTGGCTGTGGGTGCCTGTGTCTGTCTAAGATACTTTGTGGAGCCTTTCAGAGGACAGTTATGCTAGGCTTCTGTCTGCAAGCATAACAGAGTATCATTAGTAGTGTCAGGGATTGGTGTTTGCCCATGGGATGGGTCTCAAATTGGTCTGGTTATTGTTTGGCCATTCCCCCAGTCTCTATTTCATACCTTATGCCTGAATTTCTTGTAGACAGGATACATTTTGGGTTGAAAGTTTTATGGGTAAGTTGGTATCTGTATCCTGACTGACTACAGGAGGTGACATCTTCAAGTTCCACATCCCCAGTGTAGTGAGTCACAGCTAAGGTCACTCCCATTGATTCTTTGGCAGCTTCCTTATACCAGGTCTCTGTCTCTTCCTGGAGATGCCCCCACCTCTTCATCCCTGTCAGCTGCAGGCTTTCATTTATTTTCATGGCCATCTCCTGTTCTTCTCCACATCTGATCCCGAAACCCCTTATTCCCTTCTCCATCCTTATTCCCCCTAGTTCATTGCTCCCATCTGCCTCCTGTAACTATTTTATTCTACCTTCTAAGTGAGATTCAAGCCTCCTCACATGGACTTTCCTTCTTGTTTAGCTTCTTTGGATCTGTGGAGTGTAACATAGTATCTGTATTTTATGGCTAATATCTTCTTATGGTGAGTACATACCATGCATGTCCTTTTGGAACTGGCTTACCTCACTCAGGATGATATTCTTTATTTTAAATACGTACTTAATTGGGCAAGGGGTTATACACCTGTAACACAATTACTGGGGAGGCTAAAGTAGGAAGACTGCAAGTTTAAGGTCAGCCTGGGCAAACAGGTAAGAATGTAGCTTAGAATAAAATAAAACTGGGCAGGGGATGTAGCTCAGAAGGGAATGCCTGCTTAGCATGTACAGTGAGTTCCATCCTTAGCTCTAGGGGGAGGGGTGACTTTGAATCTTCCTTTGAATGAAAATAACGTCATACAAGGAGCTTCTTTCGATTACAGTTACCATTTGTTAATAACACTTGTCTTAAATGAAAAGGCACCCGTTTTCTTTCATCTACTACATGAAAATTTTAATGCTTGATTGACCCCTCTGCCCCCCCCCACACACACAAAAAAATCAGTAATATTTCTCAGACACAGCCAGAACACATGTAAACTGTATGGCTTATTTACTACTTGGTTAAGTAGAAAATAAAAAGTAGTTTTAATTTTTTTTATCTTTTTCTGTTTGTGTATGTATATGTCTGTACTCACCTGTGTGTACATTCAGGTTTATGTGGAAGCCTAGATCACTCCCGTATTCCTTCATTGCTGACTTCAAAGTCAATATTTATAAGTAGACTGCTATGTTCATCCTTTGTTTATGTGGGTTCTGGGTATCTGAACTCTTGCCTTCATGATTGTATACCAAACTCTTGAATCTTGACTCATGATACAAGTCTGAATCAGCAGGCAACAGGAAGACAGAATGACACTGGGCCTGGTTTGAGCATTTGAAACCCAAAGCCTGCCCAAGTGACACACATCCTCCAACAAGGCCACATCGCCTAACAGTACCACTCTCTAATGAAGCATTCCAATCTGTGAGCCTTTGTGGGGGCAGAGGGCCTTCCTATTAAAACCACTGCCCAAGAAAATAAAGAGCAATTTAACTTTAAAGAAAATAAGTAGTTGAGCCTTTCATTTTGTGGTCGCTGCCCACTTGATTTGAGCCTGTGGTGACACAGACCATCATACAGGAGTGTTTGGTCAAGGAGATCTTTGTTACCTCATGCAGCAGTTGCTGAGTAAGGAGAGACCTGAGACTAATATATTCCCTTCGTGTGTCTGCCCACACTGACATAGTATTGTCTTGTTAGGTATCATCTCCTAAAAGTCCTATCACTTCTCAACAGTGCCATGAGGAGTGGTGCAGTTTCTGGGAGAAATTTAGTGTCTAAAAAAAAAAAAAATCACATGATTAAAAAAATCCTTTAACCAGTCTAGAGATAGCATGACACTTTTGGCCAAGGTTTGTCTCCTGCAAAATCTAAGAATGATACTGTGAATTGTCAAAAGGAATAGGGAATAGGATTTGTTATAATGTTAGAATTTCACTTATACAAATTAACCATCCATGTTAGTAGTATCGGAGAATACAGAGTCATTATGCTTAAATTTAAACCTTCTGCCAATAGTGGGGTCAGTATCTTTCATTTATTTTTATTAATGTTCACTTTAGTTGAGTTTTTAAAAGGTATTAAACTTCCTGAATAACCAAATCAACAAAATATGGATGCATATACATTTATCATATTTGGATCAGTAACTTGGTCATATGTAAATTAAATTAAGAACATAACACAAGCCAATACCAGAATAGTAAAGCAACAACTTTTGGCTGAATATTGAATACCTAGTGGGCACAAAAAAGAGTTTCTTTGTATGTGTTTCCACTTACATAAGTCTATACAGTCAGGTCTCTATATCCATGGGTTCTGCATTTATGAATCTAACTAGAGATTGAAAATATTGGAAACAATTGATTTTGTTCTGGGCATGTGTAGACTTTTTTGGTTATGTTTCTCTAAAGAGCTTTGTTAGGAATTGTAAATGAGTTAGAAATGATTTCAACCATATTGGAGAATGCATCTGGATTGTATGCAGTTCCTTTGAAGTTTTATTTAAGGTATTTTCTATCTTTTGGTGGTTGATATTTGAATCAACTCTCTGAGACTGGACATAAATGACGAAGGGTAACTGTGTTTCTGTTTCTCTCTTTAAGCATCTGTGTGTCTGTCTGCTTCTCTGTCTCTGTTTTTCTTTTTCTTTCTCTGTCTCTCTCTCTTTCTCTCACTGTGTGTGTGTGTGTGTGTGTGTGTGTGTGTGTGTGTGTGTGTTTGTCACTGTGTATGTATACAATGGAGTGAATCTCTTAAAGAGTTATACAATTATTGCTTCAAAAGAATACAAAAATATATGTATTTGTTCACCAGGTAACTGTTGAGAGCCCACTACATGTAAATCCCATGGTGTATACTGGGTAGATGGCATCCAATAAGATAAAAATAAAATCTTAAACAGTACTCAACACCTAAACAATGAACCACAAAGAAGTGTAGTAGTAGCCCAGTGCAGACTCAGATGTGAATACATGGCATATATATGCTGTCTTCAGCCAGACTACAGGTAGACTTGCTTGAGATAGCAGGAAGAAACTGTAATAAACAAGATATCAACACATGGGCGATCAGTCTGCAGTAGGTGTGTGAAGCATGGAGAAAAGCAGAAAGCAATGAAAGAGAAAATGTTTTATTTTCCAGAATGAAGAAGGTCAGTCTGCTAGGTTGGAACAAAGGAAATACAGGGTGGATTAAGTCAAGGACAGCATGAGAAAATCATGGTAAAAGAAAACAGCAGCTTAGCAAGTTTCACAGATATAGTATTAAAATTAAGCAAAGAAAAATAAGCATGGATAGGTATTGCCTATATACCTCATGAATAATTTAACAGACATTATGGAATACAGGATTCATAATACTTTAATATGTTTTATTTCAGATTTCATGGTTTGCATTCCCAGCCTTATACAGCTCAAAGCAATTATCCCTTTAAAATGTCCCTTTCTTAATAGTCTTCAAGTTATTTTTCATGCAGTCAGAATTTCTGCTGGCTTTTGAAAGTGTAACCAAAATCTTTCACAAAAAGCCAAATAAATATAAAGACATAGTGAGCAGGGAAGAAATAAATTGAAGCCACTTTCTGCCAACCAGTCATCCACTGGAAGATGAATTATAGGTACAAAAGCAAAAGAAATATGTGTCACACCAATGGGTATAAAAAAGAAATGTGAAGGGAACGGACAATAGATCTTGGGATCATTTCTTAATGGCTACTTTTTCTCTACCAATTTCTCATTTTTCTTTAACCTTGTCAATCTTTCTGGGTTTATACATTATAGCTACGAATGAATAGGTAACTGAAGGAGCTTGATTGGCATTGAAGATTGAAATAAGCACAATGTTTGATAATCTCCTGCCTGGCCATACTCTCTTCATTATATCACTGCTAAATTACATTCTCTTTAAATAATTATAATTCAGCATGTTTCTATTATACTCACTGTTGGTGAACACCAACCGCAGAGGGCCCAGCCGAGCCTTGTCTCTTTGAAACACAAGGGGTGTCAGGATGAGGAGACAAATGAAACAAAAGCAGGGGCACAAACCCACCTACAAAACTTTGCAGAGAGGAAATGGGGAAAGGCATTAACATTTGAAATATAAATAAATAAAATACCCATACAAAAATAGATAGATAGATAGATAGATAGATAGATAGATAGATAGATAGATAGATAGATAGATAACTCCACTGGGGTTCCTGCCTGGCTACAGGAGGTGGCCTCTTCAGTTTCCCTAACCCTAGTGTTGTGAGTAACAGCAAACATCACCCCCACTGGTTCTTGGTGCCTCCCTCATCTCAGGTCTCTGTCTCATCCTGGAGATGCCTACACATCCCTGTCACCTGCAGATTTCCATTCATTCTCATGGCCATCTAGCCATCTCTCCTGTCCCTCCCCACACCTGATCCTTAACCTCTCCATTTCCCTCCCCATCTTCTCTCCTACCCAGTTCCCTCCCTCCATCTGCCTCTTATGACTATTTTATTCCCCCTTCTAAGTGAGATTCAAGTCTCCTTGCTTATGCCTTCCTTCATCTACACAATGGAATACTATTCAGCTATTAAAAACAAAGACATCATGAATTTCACAGGCAAATGGATGGATCTTGAGAATATCATCCTGAGTGATGTAACCTAATCCCAAAAGGATATGCAAGGTATTCACTCACTTATAAGTGGATATTAGCCATAAAATACAGGATACCCACAGTAAGCTCCACAGTCCCCTGAGAATCCTAAGTATATGTAGGGCACCTGGCACGGGGGCATAAAGGGAGTGGGAGAAAACCTGCGTCCCACCAGAGTTCCAGTGCTCTGGGCAGGTGGACGCGGGAGGACTACCACATGCTTTCCATACAGTCCTGGGTGGGTGTCTGACTGTGGGAAGCCACTGAACCCAGCCCGCCAGGGGGTGGGCAAGGGGCAGTCTGAGGTCTCTGGGCCTCACTGAAGCCAGAGATAACAGAGTCTCAGTCTCAGGCATTCCAGAAGCTGCTGGACACACCCTGAGGAAGACCTGAGAACAAAATGCCCCCCCTCCCGGGGTGGCTCGGTCATCCCTGGGGCTGAAGGGAGGAGAGGGTAGGGAGAGAGGGGGCGCTGGGTGGCTCCCACATGGGCAAGAGTCCTTGGTCCAAGTGACTGGAGTGCAGGAAGGCCTTCCAGTGGGAGGTTAGAAGCAGTTCTTTAGGGAAAGCCTATCCCATAGTTCAAGCACAGCAGGCCTTGATGAGCAGAGACAGTGTAAGGTTTTAAAACTTTATTGTAGAAAGGCAGGTAGAAAGAGAGAGACCGGCCATGGCCACGTGGAAAGAAGGGGGAAGGGTGGAGAGAAGGAAGGCTAGATATGAGAGTGAGAAAGGTGAGTTTAAGAGAGCAAGGAGCCTCCAAGCAGCCCCTTTTATAGTGGGCTGCAGTACCTTGATGTTGCCAGGTAAATATGGGGAGGAGCATACATGGCTATAGTCAGGTAACTGTGGAGGTGGAGTCTAGCCAGAATGCTAGGAGCTTGGGACTTTATCTGCATGGCTGATAGTCACAACTTAGGGAGTTGGGGGCTTTGTGGTGCCAGGCATCTGTCTCTGGGAATGAGGCTCACTGTCCTGTCCCTTGTAGAGTTTTATATTGGGTCTCCGGAGCAAGCCTCATTCAACCAAAACAGGCTGCCTTTCACAGGCCCCACAAGTATAGGTTCTGTGAATCTTTTTGGTTAGGGTTTGTCTTAGTCAGGGTTTCTATTCCTGTACAAACATCATGACCAAGAAGCAAGTTGGGGAGGAAAGGGTTTATTCAGCTTACATTTCCACATTGCTGTTCATCACTGAAAGAATCAGGACTGGAACTCAAGCAGGTCAGGGAGCAGGAGCTGATGCAGAGGCCACGGAGGAATGTTCTTTACTGGCTTGCTTCCCCTGGCTTGCTCAGCCTGCTCTCTTATAGAACCCAAGACTACCAGCCCAGAGATGGCACCACCCATAAGGGGACTTCCCCCCTTGATCACTAATTACAACTGGATCTCTCGGAGGCATTTCCCCAACTGAATCTCCTTTCTCTGTGATAACTACAACTGTGTCAAGTTGACACAAAACTAGCCAGTACAACTGACTCCTTGCCAACTTGATACACAAACACATCACTATTAAGCCTCAACCCTTAGTTTCTTATTCATCCCCAAGATCTAAACAACTTTAAAAGCTCCACAGTCTTTACATATTAAAAGTTCAGTCCTTTTTAAATATCCAATATCTTTTAAAATCCAAGGTCTTTTTTACAATTAAAAGTCTCTTAACTGTGGGATCCACTAGAATACTTTCTTCAAGAGGGAAAAACATCAGGGCACAGTCACAATCAAAAGCAAAAATCAAATTACAACTGTCCAATGTCTGGGACCCAACTCACGATCTTCTGGGCTCCTCTATGGGCTTGGGTCACTTCTCTAATCCTGTCCTTTGTAGCACACAGCTTGTCTTCTAGGCTCCAGCTGCCTGTACTACACTGCTGCTGCTGTTCTTGGTGGTCATCTCATGATACTGGCATCTCCAAAACGCTGCTGTCTTCCACTGTAACTAGGCTTCAACACTAGCCTCTTGTAGGCTCTTCATGGTGCCATGCCTCAACTCCTTTGCATGACCCTTTCAGTCCTGGGCCATCAATTGCAACTGAGGCTGTACCTTCACCAATGACCGTCCATGGCCTCTCACAGTGCTTCCATGGCCTCAGCTGTTCTGCATGACCCCTTCATGCCTTCAAAACCAGTACCACCTGAGTAACGCTTACACATTACCAAGTCCAGCCATAGCACAATGTACAACCTTGGCTATCTCTGGAACACAACCTCTATGCTCTCAGAAAACACTTCCCAGATGTCATCTCAATGATGCTGGTCTCTTCTTAATCACCGCTAATTTCTTAGCCCCAGCTAACCAGCATCAATAGTCCCAGTAATGGAAAGGTTTTGCTTTAGTAGTTCTTGTATCTTGTTAATCACAGCTGATTCTTCAGCCCCAGCTAGCCAGAACCACAGAATCTTCACAAAGTAATAATGGCCCTGAAAAGAGTCTTTAATTTTCCCTCTGAAATTTCACAAGTCAGGCCTCCATCTTCTGCACTGTTCTCAAACATTATCTTCTGAGATCCTACACAACATCTCACAGAGCTCTTAACACCAAATTGATCTTCTGGTCCAAAGTTCCAAAGTCCTTCCACAGTCCTCCCCAAAACATGGTCAGGTTGTCACAGGAATACCCCACTCTGCTGGTACCAATTTGTCTTAGTCAGGGTTTCTATTCCTGCACAAACATCATGACCAAGAAACAAGTTGGGGAGGAAAGGGTTTATTCAGCTTACATTTCCACATTGCTGTTCATCACTGAAAGAAGTTAGGACTGGAACTCAAGCAGGTCAGGGAGCAGGAGCTGATGCAGAGGGATGTTCTTTACTGGCTTGCTTTCACTGGCTTGCTCAGCCTGCTCTTATAGAACCCAAGACTACCAGCCCAGAGATGGCACCACCCACAAGGGGACCTCCCGCCTTGATCACTAATTACAACTGTATCTCGTGGAGGCATTTCCCCAACTGAAGCTCCTTTCTCTGTGATAACTACAGCTGTGTCAAGTTGACACAAAACTAGCCAGTACAGGTTTTTTTTTTTTTTTTTTTTTGGTTATATTTTCTTGAAAACAGTAAGTTAGAGGTGTTCTTTCACCTAGCAGGAAAGCACAATGGGGAGCAGACGGGGTGATGGGTCTGGGACAAACTGCTACATGTGTGACAAAGAGGTTGTGTTACTTAGAAGTTCACAAACAAGTCTGGACTGGCTATTACCAAGCAAGGATACTGAGCTTGTTCTTTCACAGTAAGCAACTGTAAAAATTGCTTAGATTTACGGAACACCTCCTTTTAGGTCTGGCAAAACTGCCAAGCTGAGGCCATGATCCTTTGAAGAAGGAAAATATAAAACTTCCCAGTCACCTGAATTGTGGCTCCCCAGCTGCTGAAGATTCAGGAGCCAAAAGTAAAGCTCAGAAGTGCGAGGCAAGGTCTGAAGATGATTTAGCCATCAGAAAAAGAAAAAGAGCCCAGATAGCTGGAAAACCATTTACCTGCAGCCTTGGCCATATATGAAGATACAAGTGTGTCAGAGAAGGCTCCACAAGAGCTGACAAAAGAGAAAATCAGCAGTCAGTGATTGCTCTGCTGAACACACATCTTTCCAGCCCAAAATGACATGAACAACTCTGTTTATGGCTCATTAGATAGGAGGGATCTTGGAAGAAACATTTTAAGTAGTCAAATGAGACCCAAAACAAAACAAAACAAAACAAAAAAAGTCACAGAGAAAGAATAATGTTTCCTTAGCTATTGGTAATATTATTTTAAACTTAATTGAATGTTCATGTGAAGTAAGCTTTCTAACCACCAAGCTATGTCCTGTGCCCCAACTTAAATAGTGAACAAGTAAAAATCACAATTAGTTTTATACTTCAGTAATAAATATGAACTGTGTTATTACATAAAGTCATTATTTTAAAAAGTCAAAAGCACTTATTTATAATAGATTAAAATAATTTACATATGAGCATCAGACAGAATTGGTTTATTATATAAGGATTTCATCTATCTTACATTTTTATGAACTCATTAGGAGAATTATCCTTCAGCCATGATTTGTCTGTGCACTTGAATAAGACACATGAGAACTGTTTTTACAATCTGAGACAAACACCAGTGAAAACCCATCTGTAAATTTATTCACTTCCAGAACAAATCTCAATATTCCTCTAAAAAAGATTAAAACCTTTTCCAACTTGGTAACATCTGCAAAGCTAACTTCCCTATCATGCTACATGTAACATTATTGGTTTCTTAAGTATCCGTGAATGTTAAACACTGCCAGGAGGGAAGCCCAGTGGGCAGAAATGAGTGCAGAGATGGCAAGAGTGTTAAGTAGCTGGCATAAATATTTCAATAATGTAAAGGAATATATATGATATCTGAAAGATGGGGAGAGTCTCACCAGGAGGGAGAGAGAGAGAGAGAGAGAGAGAGAGAGAGAGAGAGAGAGAGAGAGAGAGAATCAAATGGAAAAATTTAAACTACAAACCATTAACAGTATATAAATGAAAACAGCAATATATAAATGAAAAGAATTAGGTAGGCTTTATCTGGTAGAAGGAAAGATTCAGAACCTTAAAGACTGACAAGTAGAAAGGGCTCAAAATGAAATACAGGAGAAAGAAAAAACAGAAAAGCCCATAAGTAATGTAATGTATATCATAGTCTCAGGTGTTCTCTTACCAAGAGACTGAAGTCTGAGACAGAAATGAGAGAACAAGAAACAAAAATTATAGGAATATATTATTGACAAAATGTTTCCAAATTTGTGAGAAATGTCTTCAATATCCCAAAGTAGGGTTATGGAGCAGAAAAAGAAAAACTCACCCTCCTACATCAGAAACTGCTAGAAAATTAAAATACCAAGAAACCTTGTGGCACGTAGGAGGAAAACAAGATGATTTCCTACAGGAAAACAAAGATAAATCAGCTGTGCCAGTCAGAAGACAGCGGGGCGCATCTGTTCAGGCTTAAAGAAAACCTTTTATTTTGAACTGACGTATAAATTGTGTGTATAAATGAGAACCACATCATGTTTTTTACATGTCTACATTGTGAAATGTTAATGTCTGGATTGTATCTGTATCTGTCCCCTCAAAATTTGTCATGCTTTCGGTGTAAAACCATAAAGTCCTTCCCTGTAGCTTTCTGAAATGTGTAGGAGATTATTGATCTCTAGGATTACCCGCTGTACAATCAACAGCACAGCCAGCTCTGTCTGGCCCAGCACCACCCCATCACCCCATGCCTACTTCCCCCCACTTCAGCTATTTTCTACCTTCAATCGTTTTGTATTACACAGGTGAGCAAGATCATGCAATACTGACATTTTAGTATCTGGTGCATTTCAATTAGCACAGTGACTTTCTAGTTCTATTCACATTGGAACTTTCAAAGTACATATTTTAATATCAGACAAAATAGGTTTTATGTGACGGAGTATTACAGGAGTTCATAGTTTGTATTTCATAGGAGTAAATTTAATCAGGAAGATGCGCATGCATTGGAGAACACTTAGAAATACTTCAACATGACAGGGAGGATAAAGAAATTATAGTACTAGTGTTTAATTTTAAAATGCAGAAGCCTTTGTAAAAACGTCATAATCTGTCAGTGTGCTGCACTTTGGTTGTGGACATTGTTTCCTTGTAGGATGGTCATGACTGTGAAAGGCTTGGGGGTTTACAGTAGTCATTTCCCTTCAGTCTGGTTTCATGGGGTAACATTGTGGCCCATCCTAAACAGTCAAACATGACTGGTGTAAGTCAATTAGACTAATCTATGTTAAATTTTCCAATGACAGACTTATACATGAGCTTTCTTGCTCTTCTGCTATATAAGTTGCATAAACCAGGGCTTGCTTTGTGCATGCACCCTTGAATGAGAGTCACAGATGGGGAGTTCTCTTTCTTCTCATGCCTCCTTTTCCATCTCTTCTTTGTGAGCTGTTGTTGGTGATATGACACTGGGAATTGTATAGGCATTTTGGAGCTTTGAATGAAGGCAGTCTGACTAAAACCATGCGGGTTCTTGAGTCAATGAATGAACCTGGAATGACCTGTTGCAGACATTTGTGATATGTGACTTCTCTATTTTACTAATCCTTTCTCCTCCTTCTTAGTTTCAGCCCCAAACATGAGTACACAGAAACTATGTATCATATATTATGTTTAAGAATATTCTATCTGGACTTTAAAAAGTCATATATTTTGTTGCATAGTCAATATGAATAGTCTGTGGAAATAATATATCTGGATATTTTCTTTTCTTTTCTTCAAAGTTTAAAAATCTTTTGAGGAAGAATATGTATTTTCCCTCGGGCTTACACATGCATGATCTTTCTAGGACATCTCACATGTTTGCAATTGTATTCCCCCCAACAATATCACAAATTTATTTAAAAATAGAGAAATTTTGATGGCATGTATTATTTATAGTACCTACAGATTCTGGTTTAAGGATCATATTGGATTTTTATATGCTCTATATTATTATTCCATTATTTATTGCATTATATCATTATAGGTCATCACTAGGAGTTTAAATAACAGGTTATTTAAATCAACCAGACAAATGCATGGTCTTTGAGAGATAAATGCCAGCATGTTGTGTAATATCTTTCTTATTTTGACTTCTTTTTATTCCTTTCTTGGTGGAGCTATGACATCTAGTTCAGCAATAGGACTTTCCTTTGGGTGAATGATAGTTTTGATGTGTTCTTGGATTTAGTGTATGAGAATTTTATTTTTGCATCGATATTCATAAAGGAAATTGGTCTCAAGTTATCTTTCTTTATTGGGTTCTTGTGTGGTTTAGGTATCAGCATAACTGAGGCTTCATTGAACGAATTAGGTAGTGTTCCTTCTGTTTCTATTTTGTGGAATAGTTTGAAGAATGTATAATAGTTTGGTATTAGGTCTTCTTTAAAAGGTCTGATAGAACTCTGCACTAAACCCATCTAATCCTGGGTTTTTTTTTGGTTGGGAGACTTTTAATGACTGCTTCTATTT
>NC_034593.1:71148772-71157547 GCF_900095145.1 Mus pahari
ATCCAGGTTTTCCATTTTTATTGAGTATTGGCTTTTGTAATAGGATCTGATGGTTTTTTTTTCTCAGTTTCTGTTGTTGTCTACCTTTTCATTTCTGATTTCGTTAATTGGGTACTGTTTCTGTGCTCTCTAGTTAGTCTGGCTAAGGGTTTATCTATCTTGTTGATTTTCTCAAAGAACCAGCTCCTGGTTTTGTTGTTTTTTTTTTTTTTTTTGGTACAGTTCTTTTTGTTTCTACTTGGTTGATTTCAGTCCTGAGTTTGATTATTTCCTGCTGTGTATTCCTCTTGGGTGTATTTGCTTATTTTGTTCTAGAGTTTTCAGAAATGCTGGTAGCTGGTATGTATGCTCTCTTCAGTTTCTTTTAGGAGGCACTCAGTGCAATGAATTTTCCACTTAGAACTGCTTTCATTGTGTCCCATAAGTTTTGGTACGTTTTGCCTTCATTTTCATTAAATTCTAAAAAGGACGTTAATTTATTTCTTTATTTTTTCCTTGACCAAATTATCATTGAGTTGGGCATAGTTCAATTTCCAAGTGTATGTGGGCTTTCTGCTGTTTTTGTTGCCATTGAAGACCAGTCTTAATCTGTATAGAATGTACAGGGATTATTTCAATCTTATTGTATCTGTTGAGGCTTGTTTTGTGTCTAATCATATGGTCAGTTTTGGAGAAGGTACCATAAGGTGCTGAGAAGAAGGCGTATTCTTTTGTTTTAGAGTGAAATGTTTCATAGATATCTGTTAAATCCAGTTGGTTCATAACTGTTATTTTCCCTGTGTCTCTGTTTACTTTCTGTCCCATGATCTGTCCATTGATGAGAGTGGGGTGTTGAAATCATCCTCTATTCATGTGTGAGATTCGGTATGTGTATTTTAAGATTTAGTAACATTTCTTTCACAAATGTGGATGCCTTTTCATTTGGGGCATAAATGTTCAGAATTGAGAGTTCCTCTTGGTAGATTTTTTTCCTCTGATGTATATGAAGTGTCCTTCCTCATCTGTTTAGATAAATTTCGGTTGAAATTTAATTTTATTCAATATTAGAATGGGTACTAAAGCTTGTTTTTTGGGACCATTTGTTTGGAAAACAATTTTTGAAGGCTTTTACTCTGAGGTAGTGTCTGTCTTTGTCACTGATGTATGTTTCCTGTATGCAGCAAAATGTTGTGTCCTGTTTATATATCCAGTCTGTTAGTCTATGTCTTTTTATTAAGGGATTGAGTCCATTGATGTTGAGAGATATTAAGGAAAAATGAATGTAGCTTCCTGTTATTTTTGTTGTTAGAGGTGGGATTATGTTTGCGTGGCTATCTTCTTTTGGGTTTGTTGTAAGAAAATTAATTTCTTGCTTTCTAGGGTGTAGTTTCCCTCCTTGTGTTGGACTTTTCCATCTATTATCCTTTGTAGGGCTGGATTTATGGAAAGATGTTGTGTAAATTTGGATTTGTCATGGAATATCTTGGTTTCTCCATCTATAGTAATTGAGAGTTTTGCTGAGTATAGTAGCCTGGGCTGGCATTTGTATTCTCTTAGAGTCAGTATGACATCTGCCCAAGACCTTCTGGCTTTTAGAGTCTCTGTTGAGAAGTCTGGTGTAATTCTAATAGGTTTGCCTTTATATGTTACTTGACCTTTTTCCCTTACTGCTTTTAATTTTTTTCTTTGTTCTGTGCATTTGGTGTTTTGATTAATATGTTTTTGGGAGGAATTTCTTTTCTGGTCCAGTTTATCTGGCATTCTGTGGGCTTCTTGTATGTTTATGTGCATCTCTTTCTTTAGGTTAGGTAAGCTTCCTTGTATAATTTTCTTGAAGATGTTTACTGGTCCTTTGAGTTGGGAATCTTCACTCTCTTCTATATCTATTATTCTTAGGTTTGGTCTTTGCATTGTGTCCTGCAATTCCTGGATGCTTTGGGTTAGGAGCTTTTTGCATTTTGTGCAATTTTTTCTATGGTATCTTCTGCACCTGAGATTCTCTCGTATATCTCTTGCATTCTTTTGGTGATGCTTGCATCTATGACTCCTGATTCTTTCCTAGGTTTTTTCTTTTTTCTTTTTTTTCTCCAAAGTTGTCTACCCTTGTGATTTCTTTATTGTTTCTATTTCCATTTTTGATCCTGGATGGTTTTGTTCTATTCCTTCACCCGTTTGGTTGTGTTTTCCTGTAATTCCTGTAATTCTTTAAGGGATTTTTGTGTTTTCTCTTTAAGGAAGGGTTTCTACCTGTTTACCTGGGTTCTCCTGTATTTCTTTAAGGGAGTTATTCATGTCCTTCTTAAAGTCCTCTATCATCGTCATGAGGTGAGATTTTAGACATGAATTTTGCTTTTCTGCTGTGTTGGGGTATCCAGGGCTTGCTGTGGTGGGAGAACTGGGTTCTGATGATGCCAACTAGGATTGGTTCCTGTTGCTTATCTTCTTGTGATTCCCTCTTGCCATCTGGTTATATCTGGTGTTAGCTGACCTTGCTGTTTCTGACGGTAGCTTGCTTTTTCTTTGAGCCTATGAGCCTGGGTGTGTTAGCACTCCTGGGGGTCAAGGTTTCTCTGGGTAGGACTGGAGTGCAGAAGTTTGTAGCCCTCGGTCAGCTCCCAGGCATAAATGGAAACTGGAAGTATTGTGTCTCAGGCTGTGCTGTGGTCCCTGAATCTACTGGGCCCAGGCAGGTCATACTTTGCCAGACATTGGCATGGTAGTGGTGGCGTCATATGTGAGCTTGGGTGTGTCAACACTCCTAGGGGACAAGCCAGACATTCTAATTCAATTGACCTAGTCCAAGAGTGGAGGAATTTTGCAGTCCATAGGTGTTTCTAACAAAAGAATCTCACTTTCTGAATATTTTTATAGATTACACTGGAACCCTTGAGTGCACTGACTAAGAAGAGGAACATGGCATCCAATGGAATCCCAAAATTTATAAGGATTAGAATCAATGCAGTTCATGTGTGAACTTATTGATGAAAAAAAGGAAAGATATTCAGTGAGTGGAATGACATATAAAAGCAAAGGAAGTCTGACTATTGTGAATTAAGAATGGAAAGGGACATTTTTGGATAATAAAGGGAAGTAGAGCTTCTGTATAGAGTCACCTCAGAGGAGAAAGAATGAATGATTGGTGCAGAGAAATTCTTGCTAATTAGCTATGGAGGCAGGAGATTCCTTTGCTTTAATAGACTGTTAAAAAGTTCATTTTTAGGTTATATCACAATTAAGTTGAAAGTATGGGTACTACCTATCCCCTGTCTGTATTCTTACAAACAATCAGCATATAATAGTTGGATATGGTGGTACTGTCTTGCAATTGCAACACTCTGCCCACTGAGGCAAAAAGAATCAGGAGTTTGGAGTTAGCCTGGGCTATAGAATGAGGTCTTTTCTTAGACATATAAACAAACAAACAAAAGGACATAATATTGATTCTTCATATTTCAGAGGATGCCATTGACTTTATGTTTGTTCTTGCTTTTGAATATTCTATGGGAACTGACAAATTTAAAATGGAATTCTGCAGAAATCACCATCCCTGACTTCAACCTGTACTACAGAGTAATAGTGATAAAAATTGCATGGTATTGGTATAGAGATAGACAAGTTGATCATGGAATAGAATTGAAGACCCAGATATACACCCACACACCTATGCATGCTTTGATAAAGAAGCCAAAACTATATGATGGAAAAAAGAAACCATCTTTAACAAATAGTGATGGTCTAACCTGAGGTCAGCATGTAGAAGAATGTAAATTGATCCATTCTTATCTCCTTGTACAAAGCTCAAGTCCAAGTGGATCAAGGACCTCAACATAAAACCAGATACACTGAAACTAATAGAAAAGAAAAATTTGAACACAGAGACACAGGGGGAAATTTCATGAACAGAACATTAATAGCTCAGGCTCTAAGATCAATAATTGATGAATGGGACCTCATGAAACTGAAAAGCTACCATAAAGCCAAGGGTACTGTTAACAGGACAAATGGCAACCTACATACTGAGAAGAGATCTCCACTTGCCCTACATTCAATAGAGGGATAATATTCAAAATAGATGAAGAACTCAAGAAGTTAGGCTCCAAAAAACAAATAACCCAATTAAAAATGGGGTACACAACTCAACAGAGGAATTGCAAATGGCTGAGAGACACTTAAAGAAATGTTCAGCCTCCTTAGTCATCAGGCAGATGCAAATCAGAACACTCCTGAGATTCCACCTTACACCCATCAGAATGGCTAAGATCAAAAATTCAAGTGACAGTACATGCTGGCGAGGATATGGAGAAAAGGAAATACTCTGATTGCTGGTGGGAGTGTAAACTGGTACCAGAACTCTTGAAATCAACCTGGCAGTTCCTCAGAAAACTGAAAATAGTTCTACCTGAATCCTCAACAATGCTGCTCCCGGGCATATATCTAAAAGGTACTCTACTATAAAACAAGGACATGTATGCCAGTATGTTCATAGCAGCCTTATTTGTAATAGTCAAAAGAAAGGATACAGAAAATATGGTTCATTTACATAGTGAAATACTGTTCAGCTATTAAAAACAAGGACATAATGAAATTTACAGGCAAATGGATGGAACTAGAAAATATCATCCTGAGTGAGGTAACACAGAAATGCATGGTATGTACTCACTGATAAGTAGATACTAGTCAAAAAGTACAGAACACACATGATTCAAACCATAGACTGTAAGCAGTTTAACAAGAAGGAAGGCCCAAGTGAGGATGCTTCAGTCCCACTTAGAAGGTGGAACAAAATCATCATGGGAGGCAGAGGGAGGGAGGGACCTAAGTGGGAGTGGGGAGTAGGAGTTGAAAAGAGGGACAGGATCAAGTATTAGGGAGACATAGGAGAAGCCCAGGGTGGGGGGGCAGGAGAATGAGTGGAAATATGCAGCTGCTGGGGGTGGAGGTGGCAGGAACATCTGGAAAGTCTGAGAGACCTGGGATACAAGAGGCTCCCAGGACTCAAGTTGGGATGACTTTACCCACAATATCCAACAGTGAGGAGATAGAACTTGAAGAGACCACCTATAGTAGATACTCAGGGCCCCCAGGGGATGGATGGGGTCATCAACCCATCTTCAAAAATTTTGACTTACAATTGCTCCTGTCTAAAAGAAATGCAGGGACAAAAGTGGAGCAGAAATGGAAGGAAAGGTTGTCTAGTGATTGGCTCAACTTGAGATCCATCCCATGGGTGAGTACCAAACCCTGACACTATTACTGATGCTATGATATGCTTGCCCACAGCAACTTATTATGGTTGTCTTCTGATAGACTCTAGCAGCAGCTGACTGAGGCAGATGAAGATACTTACAGCCAACCATTCGGCTGAGGTCAAAGACCTCTATGGGAGAATTAAAGGAAGGATTAAAGGTGCTGATAGGGTCTGTAACCCCATAGGGAGACCAACAGTGTCAACTAGCCTGGAGCACTGGGGGCTTCCAGAGACTAAGCCACCAACCAAAGAACATACATGGGCTGGTCTGAGGCCCCAGACATATATGTAGCAGAGAACTACCTTGTCTGGCTTCAGTTGGGAGAGTATGCATTTAATCCTGTAGAAATTTGATGCCCCAGGGAAGGGGGATAAGGGAGAGCATCCTCTTAGAGGCAAAGGGGAGGGCAGATGGTGTGAAAAACTCTGGACCAGGATGGAGGCAACATTTGGGATGTAAATAAATAAAATGATTAATATTGGATGTACCTTTCAGAATATCTTCACTCCCTGAATATTTTCTACGTTGCATATTCCTTCTTCCCTCTCTTTAACCTTTGACAACAACTGATCTTTTTCCCACTATTTTTTTAGTACTGTTTTCTCCAGAATACCATCTATCTTCTGTATATGCTTTTCTATCACATAACATATATTCAGTTTATTCCTCATCTTTTTGTAGTATAGGACCTACTTTAAAATGATATATGGTGTCTTTATGTTTATTCCTCCAATGCATCTGATGAATGCTATTTTTATTGCTTCAAGTTATGGCAATTACAAATAGATAATATGTAAATATGCTTGCCCAAGTCTGATGAAATGGCTCAGCTGGTGAGATGGCTGGCACCTGCCAGGAAAGCCTGATGACCTGAGTGTGATTCCCAGGATCCATGCAGAAAGAGAGAGTTTCTTCTCATAATGTTTCCTCTTACCTTCACATAGGCATCGATATATCTGTCAATTTTATTTTAATATATATGTGTCTCGTTCAGTCATCTTTTCTTAGGAAGACTGTTTTTTTTCCCCATTCTTTGCTTTTTTGGTCAATTATCAATTGATGGCATTTAAGAAACTCTAACTGGATGTTTTTTGCCTCATGACATCTACCCATTTTAATACTTAGCACATTCTTCAGGCACACTACTTTGATTGCTGTCATTCAGATAGCCTTGGTCCCCCTAGCTCCTTCTATTGGATATTCTAAGGATTGATTTTTAATTGAAAATCTATGCTGTGCCAATGAATACAGATATTATAGAAATTCTGTGAGGTTTTTTATTATAGTTAATAATGTGCAATAAATGTTTAAAATCCTGAAATTGCTCACATCCAAGCAGCTGATAATGGAACAGTCAGGGTAACACGTGGCTCTGCTTCCATTATCCCGTCTCTGCTCTATAACTTCTGAGCAGTGTTTCAATCAAACGAGAGACAGTAATGCTCATCTGAAGGAAATCATCCTTTTTCTTTAGAGACTCCAGGGGAAAAGGAATAATACATATGAATGAGGAGGTACACATGTTAATGCATTGAGTTAGAGAGGCAAAACAGGAATTTTAAAACTTGAAACATTTGATAGCCATTGAAATGAATGGACAGGAAACTTGATCAAATTTAAGGGAAAAATAATTCATGTTGATTGGTTTATTGGAGCCACATCTCCAGTTATAAACCATGAACTGTTAATTTCCCTGTGTTGAAGATGCTAGAATTCTGACTAAAAATTCAGACTGAAGAGTTGCAATACTGCATATCCAGAGTCAAAATTATTCATGGTGGTCTTTTAAGAAAAAGTATTATTAAGTTGTTTATTTACTTACTTTATTTATACTGTGATTGCAGCTTCTCCTCCTCCTCTTCTCCTAGTTCCCACTTCCCTCTCCTCATCCACCTCTTCCCCTTTCTCCTCAGGAGAGGGAAGTCTCCCAGGGATATTAACCAGCCTTGGCATATCACTTTGCAGTAAGACTAGGTGCGTCTTCTTCTATTGAGGCTAGACAAGGCAGGCCAGTTAGGGGAAAGGCATCCAAAGGTAGGCAGTGGAGTTGGGGTTGTCTTTATCTCTCTTAATACTCATCCACTGTGCATCTTTGTGTCAGATGTAATGTCATTTTGGCCACATTAGTAAAACTTTGAAAGCTATTTTCAGCAGACCATTAGTTTCCAGGAGCTGAAAGCTGATGATGTCTACAGACAGTGCCTCAAGCCTAGACTAGAGACTTCCTGCTTCTAGTCATCTATGTGCCTACTGCACTCAGAAAGTTGGTTTATGAATTTCTTTTGTTTTGTGGATATGAAAAGTTCACAGAACACTTCTACCCAGGAAACGTGACTTGTTATATGGCTATCATCACCTATATGAGGCTCAGAATAAACTGTGTTTCATTCAACTTCTTTGAAGGGAAGGTACATTTTGCTTTGGTGATAAAACTCAAGTTTGTTATCATTTTCAAATGCTTCTGTACTTAAATGTGATAGTTTCCTTAAAATGATTATTAATCAGAAATTGATACTTATTCCATAACTTGTGTATAGTAAATCCCAAATTGCATACATCATTTTCAAAGTTTCTTGTATAATATTAAGTGTAAACCAAATCATATACTACATAAATTAGGAGAGCATACACAAAATATATGTAGTTATATTTATTGATAATCACTTTGTAAAGAAAGAAATCACATACCAAAACAATAAGCAGAGCACACTGTTATAATGTAGTTCGCCTATATTTTTGAGTTGTCTAGATATATGGTATAGAGTATTAACTAAAATAAAACAAATAAATAAATAAAATAAAACAAATAAAATATTTTTAATGTTTATATATTGATTATTTATATATCATTTTATATTGTAGTATATAGAAGTGAAGCAAATAATATAAGCCTACATGTATGTGTATATTTAACTATTATGAAAAAATTTTTGGTAGAAAATGATGGCGTATTGTTATTTAAGATATAATTTACATTCAATCCACATGAAAGCTGTAAAAATTCATTCCATTTGAAAATTCATGAGTACTGTCCCCAGTGTTGCAGTTGACAAGGTAAGAAACAGTTGGATTTATTCTAATTTGTTCCAAGCCATGGTAATTAGAGAGGGCGTGAAAAATACCTCTCCACTCAATTCTCTCTAATTATTATAATGCACACAAAGAAGCTCTTAGGAAAACAAATAGATCAGGTCCACTCTCTCTCCAATCTCTGGAAATGCAGAGCAGCATGTTTTCTCTCAAGTTCAACAATGTACAGGGAAATATGTGCTGGAGAACTACAGATACCCACGGGAACCACTCCTGAAGGTTTTGTAAAGCTGCAAATATGGAGGCACTAAAGTTCCCTGAAACTATTCCCAAGTATTGCATCTTCTTCTTCCTCTTCCCATCTGTGTTATTTGAGGGGTGTGATATGTTTAAGGCAATGTTGACTCTCAAAGAATTTAGTGTATTGAATCTGTAGATTGCTTTTGGCAGGATGGCCATTTTGACTATGTTAATCCTGCCAATCCATGAGCATGGGAGATCTTTCCATCTTCTGAGA
>NC_034593.1:71158080-71160081 GCF_900095145.1 Mus pahari
ATGTATCTGGAGGATATCATCCTTAGTGAGGTAACCCAATCACAGAAGAAGTCACTAGATATGCACTCACTGATAAGTGGATATTAGCCCAGAAACTTAGAATGCCCAAGATACAATTTCCAAAACACAAGAAAACCAAAAAGAAGGAAGACCAACAGGTGGACACTTCATTCCTTCTTAGATTAGGGAACAAAATACCCATAAAAGGAGTTACAGAGACATAGTTTGGAGCTAAGACAAAAGGATGGACTATCCAGAGACTACCCCACCCAGGGGTCCATCTCATAATCAGCCACCAAACACAAACACTATTGCATATGCCAGCAAGATTTTGCTGAAAGGACCCTGATATAGCTGTCTCTAGTGAGGCTATGCCAGTGCCTGGCAAACACAGAAGTGGATGNTCACAGTCAGCTATTGAATAGAGCACAGGGCTCCCAATGGAGGAGCTAGAGAAAGTACCCAAGAAGCTGTAGGGGGCTGTAACCCTGTAGGTGGAACAACAATATGAACTAACCAGTACCCTCTGAGCTCCTGTCTCTAGCTGCATATGTTGCAGAAGATGGCCTAGTTGGCCATCATTCTGAAGAGAAGCCCCTTTGTCTTGCATACTTTATATGACCCAGCACCGGGGAATGCCAGGGCCAAGATGTGGGAGTGGGAGGGTAGGGGAGCAGGAGGGGGGGAGGGTATAGGGAACTTTTGGGATAGCATTTGAAATGTAAATAAAGAAAATATCTAATAATAAAAAAGAATTTAGTGTAGTCCAAATTCATTCATCTGAGCATAGTGTGCTTTATTGAATGTGTGTGGATTGTTCTAACATTTCTAAACCCTCTTTTAAATCACCTGAAATGAAGGGAAGGATGAATTGAGGATGGCCACCTTTTTCAAAAGCATGAAGGGAAATTCTAATCTACCACAAACTGTGGAGACTTCCCTTGTCTGTGCTAATTATTTTTGGATTTGGTTTCACCATGATCTCTAATTTAACCAAAGGTTTACTTCTTTACTGCTTTAGTTACACATCCTTGGTAAAGGAGCCAGCTGTTTACATAATTAAAAGATTATCATTTAGGAATCGCTAGAGTTAGAATTCTACAGATAAGAACTAACACAGCAGGGGGCAGAGTTGAGAAAGAGAGATTGAGAAGTGGGGTTTAGATATCTAATACTTGTGACCTAACTAACACTGGGATTTGGAAAGAATATTGTATTTTTTTTCCGTAATCAAGTGATTGAGATCTACAAATCAATGGTCCTTGTGAACTCATAAGGACTAATTTCTGGTACCTTTGAAAATACTTTAATTAGCAAAGGGGTTTTGAGGACATAATATGCTTGTAGATCATAGAAAATCAATCCAGGATTACTGAGGTATATTTTAATTGAATCCTACAAGCCCTCAAAAACAGAGGACTATTTCCTAGACAAAGAAGAAGGATCACAAGAGATGCAGCAGATGGGAACCAGAGATGCTAAACATCAAAAATCGTTGATATAGAGATGCTGGCCAAAAATACAAGGTCATATACAAGAACTGGAGAAATATATTTTTCCTGACTGCTTGGGACAAGCTGTAGCTGAAAGCTCATGTTAACTTTCTATTGCTGTGGTAAAATGCCACAACAGCTCTTTTTGGGGAAAGGATTTACTGTGGCTGATGGATTCAGAAGTTCAAGCCTTGGTCCTTGGCTCCATTGCTTTTGGCTCTTTCTGGGGGTAGAAAGACCTGGTAGTGGCATATAGTGATGGAAACCTCTTACTTTTTGTCTCTAGAAAGCAAAACTCTAAACCCATTATCTTCTTTATGCACATTACCTCAGTGACTTAACTTGCTTCCACCAGGCTTCATCCTTTAAAGATTCTACCATCTTTCACTACTACCACAGGCTGATGCTCATGTTTTTGAACATATGGGCTTTTGGGATGATTCTCATATAAACTGAGGTATGACCTCCCTCTCCCTCTCCCTCTCCCTCTCCCTCTCCCTCTCCCTCT
>NC_034593.1:71160540-71180606 GCF_900095145.1 Mus pahari
CACACACACACACACACACACACACACACACACACAGACTGTTTCAAGCACTCTCTGAAGAAGAACTACAAGCACAGATATAACTCCTACCTGGGGAACCCACATGGAGAAACTATATGATCTAGGGCAGGCTCCTGACATACAAAACTTGAGGCAGAAAGTGTTGTTTAAAACTGCTAAGTATGTCAAATTTGCATCACAACAAAAGACAACAAACACAACAATTAGTGTAATTTTTAAAACTTTAACGGATTGATATTTTAGGGAAACAAAATGAACCACAGATTTCTTAAAATACAAATATTTACTTATTAGCATCAAAATGTACAGTGTATAATTACTAATTAATCTTAATTATTATTTATAATCAATATTTGACTTGGCCAATATTCAATAGTGATCAATTTACAGTACAAAGTGTATATATTTCATAAATTGCTCTAGAAATCGAAGCAAGAGAATAAAATTCTTTGGTTCGCTGTGAACAGAGCACATGCCACCCTACAGTTAAGTCCCCTTTATGTGAGATCAGAATATCTAGCTTCTTTTCCGATTTTGACTACATCAACTGGCATTCTTGGAGGGCTTCATCCTCTCAGGCTATGCATTTAAACCAGAACAATGATATGAAAGATCTTTGCTCATCCCAAACTTCTGTGGTTCTGGCAACTGTCCACATGGAGGATGACAGTGGGAAACAGAAAATGGGGGCATCCTGCGTCACCTTTCCTGAAGGATTATGAGGACAGCAGTAATGACAAAAGTGACTTTGCCTTTCTTCCTGCAATGACTTTCCAGCTGGGACTGGGTTATAACTCATGTTCAGTCACCGGGTGCACACTCATTACCCTATTGTCTACGCTGGGCTACTGGGGCTTCCATATGCTGCTATTCTCCTTTCTGACTTGAAAAAAAAATACTTACCATCAAATAAATAGCAAAATAAATATGTTCGATGCCATATTCCTATTATTCTTCCATTTACCTTTTATAGCACTTGGAAATTAGTGAAAAATATACCCTTGAATTTCCTATAAAATTTTACTTTTTAAAATGTCTCATTTGGTTACATTTAAAATTACTTTTCTGTTTGTTTGCTCCTCCCTCCCTCCCTCCCTCCCTCCCTCTCTCTTTCTTTCTTTTTCTTTCTGGTTCTGGTAATGAGCTCCATGGGTCAGCCATACTTGTAAATAATGTTTTTGAACAGACGTTGTGTTGGTTGATGATTAACTGAAGTAGATAACTTAAAAGGCAGAAAGTGTTTATTTTGGCTCACGGTTTGAAGGTGCCAGTATAGAGGGAAGAAAGAAACAGATTAACCCTGAAAAATCCTGACTTTCGATAGAGAGTGGCCATCATTGTAGGAGACCAGTGGCATGAAACTAAGAAAACCAAAATGGTGTAGGAAGGTGGGGTAAGAAGCTAGAGAAAGATTGGTTTTCCTCTCAGCTTAATCGGAGTAAAACTGATAAATTGTGTAAGTTAGAGACACACAACATAGTTTCACATTCATATATTTTATGGTGATTATCAAGTCATTGAGCACAGTTAACACATTACATAGATATGTTTTATTTGTTTTATTTTGTGGTGTGAACAGTTAAAAATCTACTCTTTTAGTGAACTTCAGCTAGTCAACAAAATACTGCAAACAATACTTGCTATTTTGTAAATTAGGTTCCTTTTGTAGCTGAAAGTTTGCCCTTAGTCAACCAGTATGAATTGAATGGCCAAGATTACCCCATGCCCTATGAGAAATCAGTTCAAATGAATCCAAAACAGATTCCCAATGATGAAATGATGAACACAGGACTGAATATGAGAGATTAGAGTTTGAGGAGAGACATAGGATATAGTTGAAACAAAAATACAATTATTAAAATGTCTTTGAAAAATTCAAATAAAATGTACAAAAGGAAAACATGGCTAAATGATGGATAATGGGTAGAACTGAGGCTTCGAAATGGAAGAAACTTAGGTAACAAATCTGTGTCAGGAGATTTGCTGAATGAGACAGGATACACCTCCATCTTCACTCACAGTGTTAAGAGTTCATGTAGTCATGCTACTGACAACCACAAGTTAATGACAGCTCATAAATAAAAGCCCAGCCTAACTGGAATGAGCAAAGAGGTGGTACTCATAGCCACAGCCTACTTCCTCTGAAGCCTAGAACCCTCTTCAATTTGTTACAGCTATAGTACAATAAAAAAACATCTCTAGGGCACATATACTAAAAACATATACAGAGTTAGCATATGTACATTCATTTAAAAATTAAGGTTATGGAATCCATAATCCAGACTTAAAAAAATATAACTCAACTCCCATGCAGTGTGATAGATAATACTATTAAGTTGCTGCTTAATAAATTTAGTATAGGAAAAATTTCCTGCCAATATACCATATTATAAAAAATGCACCAATTTAACAGAAAATATTCTTTAATATTATGGTTTTCATTCTTCAATGTGATTTGTGTATTTGAAATATGTTATTTTGTTTACATATACATTTGCATATAACCTAACATAGTGTTCATCATTTTGATAATATAAAGTAGGTGCATGTATTTGTTTAAACAGATGGTAAATGCCAATTTGACAAGATGGGAATTTAAATGTTCCTCAAAGGTCTGTATGAGCAAAATTTGTCCAGTCTTTGGCACTACTAGGAGAAGGGAGAACCCTTAAGACATAAAGTCTAATGGAAGAATATTTGTGGATTTAGGTGTGTGTCCTTACAGGGGGACTCTGGTGAGTAGCCTTGCTCCATAAAAATATATGAATATGAAACTAGGTTGTGTGTCCCTAACTTTTACACAATATATCAGTTTTACTCTGATTAAGCTGAGAGGAAAACCATTTTTTTTTTCTCTAGTTTCTTACCCCAGCTTCCTACATCATTTTGGTTCTCTTAGTTTCATGCCACTGGCCTCCCACCATGGCTGCCACTCTCACTATCAAAAGTCGGGATTTTTCAGGGTTAATCTCTTTCTTTCTTCTCTCCATACTGGAACCACCAGAGATACAGTGGCAAAGAGAGCATCTCTACAGACATACTTTCAAGGTGTGGCAATTCAGTATGTTACCATACAGCCTCCATCTTCCCTCTCATAGTTGTATATCTTCCCATCTCGCAGTTTCTGCCAAACCTTCTGTGAAATACTAGGCCATATTCCTACTAATCGTTTTTGAATCTGGACTTTAGATATGCCAATAGACTGAACTCCCGTCTAAGGCATCCTCCTACTGTACACTCTGATGCACATTACTAAATGTTACATAAGACTTAATAGCAGCAAAACAAGGGAGAAAGGCTATACAGAGAGAACACATAAAAGGCAGGCAATAATGAAAAAAACAATAATTTTTGGATGGTGATGATGTCTTAAATAAGACACAAACAGAATAAGATATTTTGGTGAGTATTGTAGTTTATGTTATATGGAGGGCCTAGGAATACCCATGAGGTAGCTCCATCTATAAGTTTACATGAACATTTCATGTATACTTCATAGTTGGTACCAGGAGATGCTGATATTACAAAGCCTGAACTCTCTGGATGATTCACTTGTGATGGTACTGGTGGGAACTGTGACTGGTGGACTTCAGGATAGAGAAGCTATATTATTGTTTCATGCTAGACTTCCTTTCTTTTTAAACATAGTGTATGTGCGTGTGTGTAGGCATGCAAGAGAGAGAGAGAGAGAGAGAGAGAGAGAGAGAGAGAGAGAGAGAGAGAGAGAGAGAGACAACACTACATACACACATGTGAGTGTACACTATCACATACATGAAACACACACATATGCATGTGCACACACATGTTCACACACACACACACACACACACACACACACTAATTCTGTGTTGGGTTGCAATTTACTTACATACTCACTTAGGTTGCAGTTTGTAAAACAGAAACTCAAAAGGTCTGGAGTCAGCTTCAGGCCAAATTTAGCCTAATTTAATGCCACCCTACCACTTCTTGGGATTCTTTTCCTCATAGATTTCATTGCATTCTTTCTTATTTTCATCAGATCAGTGGTATTTCTGGTGTATTTCGGTGGTGGTGGTGGGGCGGGGAATGTTAGGAGACTCTATCAGCTCTTGTTCAACAGGACTGTCTTTTCTGACCACTGCAATGGTAGCCTAGGAAATCCTTCCTGAGCTGTTATTAATGTGCCTCCCACTGGCTGTCTTGCTTGCCATATCTTTGCATGCTCAAGCCCCACCCGCTTGGACGGAGTCTTTTCTCCACATTAATGCTCCTTTCTCATATCTTCATTCTCTCTCTCTCTCTCTCTCTCTCTCTCTCTCTCTCTCTCTCTCTCTCTCCTCTAGGAACAAACAAACAGAATGAAACTGCTTTCGGATCTGCTGGTGTAGCTTATCAGCTTATCGAGACTCTTCTGGGTTTCCACACTCGGGTGTTAGTCTTTTGTGGGGTGATAATTTTCCATTTGCACTTCTCTTTTTGCCTCCTTTCCCAAACGTGAGAACCTGCAGGGCTTTGTTCCTCCCAACACTTTGGATGCACTCCTTAGCACAGAGATGTGTGATACATTAAGGAAACACTAAATAAATGTCTCTTATTGCCAGGGTCCACACCAAAGTGGGCATTTTGGTTTATTGATTTTAAATGCTCATAAAAACATAATAGATTGTTTTGTTTGTTGTTGATGTTCTTTGTTAAACTTCCAGGGAACAAGCAACAATATTGTCAACTGTGGCAATCAACAAGAGCAATACAATCTCTACCTAGCAGTGTAGAGATTGATAGATCAAGAATATTTGTTACTATTTTGGAACATTTGCTTACATTTAGGGAAAATTTTTTCTATAACATAGATTTTTATATAATTATTATTTTAATTCATAATTTTATATGTAATTGTAATTTCTATTATTTTTCTAGAAATTTATGGTGTATTAAAGCCTACACATCCCACTACAAGAGGCTCTGCATAGTTTTCATAAGGCGCAATTTCTCTTTAATTAACACCAAGAGCTACCTGCACTTTAGAATTGATTCATGATTAATCAGTCATATTTTCTAAAAGGCATTCATTTTGATTAGATGGTATGAAAATTAGCCTGGGATAATTCTTATTTCATTAGATGTACTATCTCCTTGTGTTGCTGAGGCGCACTATTTTAGATCCCTAAAATGATTCCCACTTCGGTTCATATTACTTTTCTTTAATGAAAATTAATACTTTTTTCCCCACTGCCTACTGCTGAGCTAATTTTATTGCAGATGATGTTTGTCGGTTTCATTCTATTTTTATCCCACTGGAGAGTGACTCATTGTCTTTCATTTAAAAGCTCCCTGTTTTCATTATGTTCCAGAGAAGCCTGTTCAAATGGGTAAGAAGCAAGAAGCACCCTTTGAAATCCACATTCTGGTGCCAAGAGGTGGCTAACATTTTACAGGCTGTCAACTCCAAATCCTTCTTCCTGTTGGATAGGAAGTCTATGCTGTAGGTTCTAATGCTAAGTAATTGGACACTTATTAAATTGTATTTAGGGGTTGACATCATTAGAGTTGAAGACTCTGGGATTCTGTTTCGATGACCTGTGTGTGGAGCTTTTGTGCTGAGCTTGAGTTAGCATCATTAAAATAAATGATGTATTTATTTTATATGTATTAAATTTGTATTTAATACAAATCCAATTATAATATAAGCGATCTGATTGCCATAATGGAGACTGGGGCATAATTTTCTTTGTAAACTGCTGAGCTATATAAGTCAGTCAGTCAAAGGGATATCCAGGAACAGACCCAAGAACACACTGAGATGTTGCCTTTAAAGTTCATCCTTTTTCTTTTCAAAATTGTTTGGAGTTCAGATTATGTTTATGTTCAATGTCCTCTTCTATGAAAATGTTTTTGATAGTCTTGTAAATTCCGCCCCCCAAGAAAAAAACAAAAACTTTGCTGAGGTGTTGATACACATTCTCATAAAATTTTGGACCATTACGTGAGGAATTTCATCTGTGATTATTAAACTTTTATATTAACTTACGTAGGTGGCTTTGCTGTCTGCTATATTTTATTCTAGGTCTTGTGGCGATAGGCATTTGTAGAGGTGATAATTATTTGATTTAAAATAAAATGTTATCATCAGGGTGTGTGTGTGTATGCATGCAACCCCCCCTTTCTCTCTCTTACACACACACACACACACACACACACACACACACACACACACACACACACACCTCATCTTATTTGAATCTTAGAGTAAAGGGTAAAGCCTCCCGGAGAAGAAAACATCTTGCTTTAGGCTTGGCTTACAGAAATCATCTCTGCATTTCTATTTGCATGTTTGCCCCATGGACAGCCAGTTCAAGGGACAGTTCTTACCTGCATGCCCACCCTGCTGGAATTTCTGCCCTCACTTCAATAGGGGCCAATTCCTTATACTGCTGCTGTCTAAAGAAGTTCTTTTAACATGAATAAATTATCCCATTTGTCCATGCTCCTGTCTTATCTTTTAGTATCTTTGACTCCATCTGGGGCCTGCAGCCCTCTGCTTGTGAAGCTGTTGTTGTTGTTGGGGCTGTGTAGCAAGTGTTGAGAGTGTTGATCCAACCCTCTCGCTATGGGGCACATTCTGTGGGCACTCTGTATTTTAGCTTGATGAAGGATCTGTAGCCCGTAGGTGGCTTGGAATTAGAGCTGAGTCATTCTGCAGATTCTGGGTGTGGGATCTGTTTTGCTGCAGAAAAGCATAATGGTGCCTTTGTGCTGGATCAGGCAGGTACAGCGTTGGATTTCTAATTCACAGAGGCGCATTTTGATCCATGCCTTCAGATCAGGGCAGAGGCTATGTGGCTGTGCAGTCAATAAGGTCTCAGTTCTGTAAGTGCCATAGGTAGTTTCTTCCTTGGCAGCAGAATTTGACCTCGTAGGTGACTCTTGATAACTCATTTCAGAGTCTGTAGCTGTAGCTCTTTTATAGAATGTACAGCTAGCTGTATGTATATCACTTCTGTAGATGAACTAGAGTGACCTTTGTCCCATCTGATAATCCTCATTAATGTAAGTCAGTGTTAGATGATACTTACAATATATATGGACTCTACATACTTGGGGGAATATTTCTCAGAAGTGCAAAGTGAAAGGGAAACTGTACAACTTTTCTTTTCCCTTTTTTTTTTTAAACATGGGCAGAAATGTCATGAATTAAATGCACTGTTTTTACTTACTTTATATGCTAACACAGTGAGACGACATTTTGTGTCAAAGGAAGTAAAAGAAAGTCTCACAGGCAGAGTTAAATGACCACACTAGGTTATATGCACATGTGTGCAAATCTTTACATATATGTATGTAAGCATAACAATAACAGTTAAAGAAGAGACCAGGAATTTGGGAGGTGGGCACAGGAGGAGTCAGAGAGAAAGAGGGAGGGTCAGAGTGATCTAGCAGCAGAGGTCATGTATGAAGTTCTTAAAATAAATTATTAAATTAAAATAGAAAACCATCACAAACAAGTGAAAAGTTTTCACTCGTTTTAGTTGATAAAATGAGTTTTAAACTGGGTACAGCAATTTCCTACGTGCCTAAGAGACTGAGTTAAATAGTTTAGTCTGGAAACAAATGCAGACCCCAAACGGAGGAAAACATTAAAAGTTAAGTGCTTCAGTCACAAGTAGACCATGAGCCTGTAGCCCAGACTTCCGTGCATGCTCCTGAAGGCTTAGTTCTCTCTCCAACAGCTTCAGAGTGAACCCCAGAAAGAGACTGCGGCTGCTCACATTGATAGTTTCCGGAAGCTCCAGATCTCTAACAGAGGTTTGCAATGGTGCATTCGACAAGGGCTTCACATGTCTCTGCTGTCTGTGTCAGCGTCCTTCAGTGGCCACTAGCTTATGTATCGCATATTTGTAACATGTCACCAGTTCTCTGCATACTGCCACATTTCTTTTTCCGGTATTATCGACATATATTTAGTGTCTGGCAGATTCGCCTTTGCACCATCCGCTGCAGTCTTTGAAGAAACTCTACTCAAGTGTTGCTTCCATCGTGGGTGACAAGCATAGCATGGTCTTCAGTGCTTCGTAATTCTTTGTGACTGAACACTGAAGTGTGTAGTTCATGATGTCTTCCCTTTATGCAGCAGATTATATTTCATTCAATCAATTTATCTTTCGAAAAAAACTATAGGTGTTGTCTTCATTACCTGTCTACTGATGTAAAGAGGCTCCATGATCAAGGACCAGCTAGAACCAGGTTTATTGAGAGCTCGTTTACAGTTTCAGAGGGTGAGCCCACCACTCTCTTGGCAGGGAGCATGACAGTAGGCAGGCACACAGGCATGTGCTGGGGCAGTAGCTGGGAGGCCACGTGTTGAGACAATAACCACCAGGGCTGGTGTTGTGGAGAGAATGCAAGCAAGCTACCGGGAAGGGCATGGGTTTTTCAAATCCCAGAGCCTATGCCCAGTGACACACAACAAAGCTACTACATCTTCTCATCCGACTCCAACAATTCCACCAACTGGGGCCCAAACATCCAAATGTATGAGCCTGTGAGGGCCATCAGCACTCAAAGGAGCACAGGTGTGATGCTTCAGGGACGGTGCTCATACTCACACTGTTTTTGTTTTGTTTTGTTTTGTTTTAATTTTTCTTAATTTGTTTATATGTGCATTGGTTATTTTCATTAATTCTTTGGGTTTGATGTTATTAGTTTGCATTCAGACTTAGTATTTCAATGTCTACTGATAGTTTATTTTTTCATAATGTATTGTCTTATACTTTATTCAGCTCAGTTTACTTCTATCAGTTCATTTTAAACTGTTTTATTAAGTAATTTACTTAATCATGTTAATTTCTCTAACAATACCAATTCAGCTGAAGGCTTTAGTGTTAGTAGCTAACAGCATTATTTTTCTCATATTCCTCACATGTAAAGCTTCTTTGGAACATCTTACCAGAGTGTATTCAAGGCATACAGCCCCAAATTTTCACCCCAAAATTCTAAAGGTGGGCAAATGAATCTCTTCCCTCTTCCCGTTGTTCAGATGCCTAAGATCAAGACTTTGATTCCGCGTGGTCATTCCTCCTGTCTCCAGCCCCGAGGTTTCAGTAATATCCAGATTTTAACCTTAGTATACATTCTTTAGCCCCCTTCCCTACTATCCAGTGTAAAAAGTTTTGATCTCATTGCCTTGTTTGTAATTCATTTTCACTTTAGTCTGTGCTTAAATGACTTATTTTCTTCAAGCCAGGTGTTCATTTCACCACATTTTTGCATTTTTTTTTTTTACAAAGGAGGGAGCCTCTTATTGAACTACATCATTTTAAATAACTATCAAGTATAATATACAATGCATAAAGACTTTCCTGATCTGCTTTTCTTTGAGCATATTTTAAACTGATAATCAGTATGAATTCTCAGTAGTAGTTCTCAAAATTCTTCAAGATACTAATTATTTTTCATTATTTTTACTTACCAATATAGGAGCATAAGTAGATAGCATAGTATTAACGAAACTTTTATTTTGGGGATAGAATCTAAACCTGTTAGGACAGTGTTCTGATCGGATGTCTTTAGAATTTCTAATCTTATATTTAATAGGCAAGATTTCTTGTAGTTTTAACATATGGACTATAGGTAATTTTTATTCTTAAGCAATTTTGGTACCATAGAAAAAGCTTATAAATATTTTATTAAGTTATTATTACTACAGGTATTGCTTTTGAATTATAAAATTTTCATATATCTAGATTGCTTGTTTCCAATTTTGTTCATATTATTACTGTGTTTACACATTATTTTTAATGTGCCACCTCTCACTGTATAACCTTTGTTCTCTATTCTATTTCTGAGCCTTATTTTAATATGTATGTAAGATATTGAAATATTAAATGCATACTCATAAATGTTCATCAACATACAGTTGGCTTATCATTTTATTCTTGTTTTGCACAGATCTACAGGGGACAGTATAGTAATAAATATACGTATGTAGTGCATAGCAGAACACAGCCATTGCTATTTAGCTTCTAAGTATTTAAAACTAGCATGCAATAATGTGTACATTTATGGGGTACTATATGCCCCCTGTACTGATCAAATCTTCTTATTACATTATATTTGAATTCTTAGGTTCCTTTCTTCTAATTATCCATAGAATCTAGCATGTGAGAACTGGCACCATCCCACTGAATCTTGTTTATCTTTGGAATTTAGATCTTCTGCTTTGAGTTAATGCATAGTTAAATAATGCGATGTTTTACTAAAAAACATAGGTGATAAACGAGTGGAATCATGAAAGTATTAATAATTCTAACTAACACTTAAAAAAGGTTGTAATGAAAATAAAATGCCCTACAAAGATTGGTGATACTGTTCAATTAGAGTAGGGAGGATTAAACCTCATCTTTATATGAAAAAATTTAAGTGGAATTTTCTCCAGATGATACATCAGGTAACATCACCTGGTCTCTCCATTCCCCTTTATTTCTTCTCTTCTTTTTAAACAATATGTGACAATTCTTATGGGGTTAGTTGTATGTTTAGCTGGGGCCATTTAATCCAACTCATTGCTGCATTAGTGCTTTCAACTATTAGCTGTGATTTCTTATGGCTATTCTGAGGCCATATCTTGCCAAGAAAATATCCTAGTAAATGCACACTAATATTTTACATTAAAACTATTAAGGTGAATATTATAACCCTTCAAAGGCTACTTGAGACATTTTGAAAAGAATTTCAATTATTAGAGATATGGGGATGGTAGTTCAGGAAAGGGAATATTTTCTATGGATTTTTCCAGGCATATGAATTTTTGTCATACTTTAATAAGGTATTTAAGTGGTTTTTCAGAACACTTGGATCCTATTTCTATATTAGCGCTCCCATTATATATCTTACATGAGAAGAAAATCACATAGCTTCAAAGAAAAACTGTCTGGGGATGGATTGCAATAATATCCAATTAGTGATGAAGGCATAGATGGGTTGTATACCTGAGCCCATGAGCTATAATAAAAAATTAGTATGGTACAGTGGAGCCCTGCGTCTGTATTTAGTTCATTTCCCTAGGTCATTCCACACACAGCAAGATTTCATCCTTATTGCCTTGAAACAGCAAATCACATTTTTGTTTCCTAACCATATGCAAAGTAGGGCTTTGGAGTTTTGCTCTAATTTAAAGCATTTAACAAAGTCCTAAAAAATGTTTGGGTTTTCATCATTGTGCTCTAGTTAGAAGCAATAGAGCCTCTTCTTAGGCTTCCTGAGGGTTGAGTTTTAGAACACAAGTAGCATTTGGAAGTGGGGTTAGAGAAGTACATCTTTTGGTGGCAAAGTATGAAGTTCCAAGTTCCAAGTTGTCTTCAGCAGTGATAGTGACTATGAGTCTAGCTGGGCCAGCCCTTAGGATGGCAGCTGTGACTGATGCTTCTGCCTACTGCCCCCTCTTACCTCACCTGCCCACTTACAGATGTGCCTTGTTCTCTTCTGAGTGGAGTTTAGCACGAATTATCATCCCTAAGCTATCATCTGACACTTTCACTCTCTTTAAATGTTTTGAGATGGGGTTATTTAAGTCTAATAGCACAACAGTCCTCAAACATTTGATTCTCCTGTCTTACCTCCTAAAATACCTGAAATTATAGGCATATACCACCTTTTTGGATACTGTTCTTCTTCAGCTTAGCAATTCTGCTCAAAACTCACTTTTACAATGGAACAATGTTGTGTTATTTGAGTACTAGATACCTCTATCCATTCTTGTATTCTTACTTCATGAACTAGGGTGCTAGATGATCATGGTTCAAGTCAGTGGCTGCTGAGTTGTCTCACTCTGTAAAGAAAAATAGAGAAAGAGATGGTTTCAGAGAGAAAGGAAAGCCAAAGTACATTCGTTAAGGAAAAGTGAGAAAACTCCCAGATGGGAGAGAATATCTGAGAGAGGGGTACTGCTGTGCACCCTAGTTTAGTTAATGAGACCTACAATGGAGACCTAGGCAGTCCAGTCTTTGAGACTGAACCTTCATGGAATACATCAAAAGCAGAATCAGTGAATGGCCTTTGCATACCCCTTGCTCACCCTTTGGATACCCTTTGTATGCCCTCTGGGTCCAACTGGAGAGGTGATATCCAGTTTCTCTTCTAATCAGGAAACAGTCATGCATAATGGCCTCACTTATCCACTCTTTTCCTTGATTCATTTTATTCTTTTCCAGGGTATTGATGTAGTCATTTCTCTTTTCTTTGGGAATACACAATAAACATACAATTTATCATGAGCTTTTTTTTTTTGCGCTGACTTCCTATAGAACTCGGGTTCTTATTGCAACAGACAAATGGAAATACTAAAAAAAGAACTGTGCTGGAGATAGAAAAAGAGGGTGTGAAGAGTTTTCTGAAGAAAAACAAAGGCAAAATAATAGAGAGACATGGGTAAAGTGTAGTGTTGGAGGTGACCAGACATCCGTTCCTGAACCTGTATACCCAGCACCTCACAGGAGCATCAAAAGATGAGTGAAAAACGTAACACAATCTCTTTAGTGTGTAGGGCTCCAGAAAAGTCAGGGAAGACAGAAGGGTCATCTTATAGGAGTAAAAGAGAGTATCAAATGCTGAGGGCAGCAACTGTGTACTTCCTGCCATGACTTTCCTCATTGCTTTACACTATTTGGTAGGAAACTTCTGAGGCCTTGTTTCCAGAGAGTCTCTTATAAGCAAAAATGATTGTTTTATATTTGTGTTCTAAAGTTTAATCCCACGAGACAGATGGTGAAACCTAATAGTTTTGTTTGTTTGTTGTTGTTGTTGTTAGACAAAATGACCCATGACCTTCAGTATAGAAGAACACAACACTAGTTAACTCTGACTTCTAACACACTTGCAAACTGTGCCTCTTCAATCACTTTTCTAATTAGTGAGCAGACATCTTGAAGCACTATGATCATTCAGATTTAAATTGTCAGACAGTGCTGTCTACAGTCGCTCCATATGCTCCTAAAAAACATGAACAGTCACGCCAAGATAGCAACTCGAGTTTTGATGATCATGGCTAATTGGGGAGCTAGGCATGATTCAGTCTATTGCTTATCCAGTTCGAACATAATTATGATTCCATTCTGCACTATCCCATGAGCATATATCTCTTCTCTCCAAGAACTGAATTGTGTGATATAAATAAGTAAATAAGGTTTCTCTCTCTGGGGGAAGAGCACATTGCCATTTAATTCACTTAAAGGATATTGAGAAATTACAATATACTAAGTGAAAACATACACCAAAACTCAGTGTTAGGATATTAACAGTGGATTGAACTTGTGTGTGTGTGTGTGTGTGTGTGTGTGTGAAGATTCCTTGTTAGAGTTTTAAACGTTCTGAGACTTTCAATGCTCATATCTGTCTTATGAATAATTTGGGGGAGAGAAGGGTGCAGTGAATGGCTTTTTCAAATGTAATACAAATGATTTACCCAAGACTCCTGACCTCACACTATGCTTGTTAGCCATTTTGGCAATATGGTCTTTGGTGGGGAGAGCAGTTCCTTGCTCTGACTTTAGGCAACTGGCGATTGACGCAAAATTCGGTGCTGATTGAGATGACGACTTCTTGATTTTCGGTTCTTCAAAGTTTCTCTAAGCTGTTTATTTAGTACACGAGTGGAAATTATAAAACCAGTTCACAGTGACACCTACTGAACAGGGTTATGGTGCTACTTCAGGACATATGACACTTGTGAAAGCACTCGGAAAACTGATGGCCGCAGAGTTGGCTTTTGGTTATCTGATGTATTTCTCTTGAGAAACACTTTTTCTTCTCCCCCCTTTTTGTAATGACAGTGATTGTCTCCTCTCTCCTTCAGACCTCCAAGGGGATGAGACTTTTGGCCTGCCGCATGCATGGATATGCCGTGTCTTCCTGCTCTAAAAGCCTCAGTGTATTATTCCCATTGTTCATCTTCTCTCTGGTCAAGTTTGTTTCTCCTCTGGACTGGCTTTTCTATTGAAACATTTAAAAGGAAGCATCATACTTGCCTAGAATACTAGAATATCTACTTTTTAATGTTCTTACCCATTGGAGGTAATCGTGTAATTATCTGCTCCTTCTTAAACAAGTTGGGACCATTCACCCCTAATGACCATCCCTCTCTTTTCTTCCCTTTCTTTTTTTCTCTTTATATATTTCTTCTTTATTCTTCCCCTTTGATCTGTTTCTTTAACTTCCTTGTGTATTTTTATATATTTACTTATATTTTTATATTAATTAGAATTACATTTAAATGATGATAAATAACTAAATTATGAAATATTTCTTCCAAATATAATAATTTTAAAAATATTCAGGAAAACTTTTTTTTTCTTTTTTGGTTTTTCGAGACAGGGTTTCTCTGTGTAGCCCTGGCTGTCTTGGAACTTACTCTGTAGACCAGGCTGGCCTCGAACACAGAAATTCACCTTCCTCTGCCTCCCAGGTGCTGGGATTAAAAGCATGTAGCACTGCCCAGCTCAGGAAAACTTCTAATCACATTTTTAATTCCATAAATAAAATAATTGGCATATACCCTCCCTGTCCTTTTTTCAGTTTTGTTTTCAGTCATTTGTGGAAATAAAAATGATTTCCAAGTCAAGATTTGTTAACACTTTTGTAAAATGATCCTGAAGCAATGATGCTAATGTGTCATTTGAGTAACAAATAGCTCTCACATATGTGAAGACTTGAAACCTGACAGGTAATGCTATTTGCAGGGAGGTTATTGGAACAATCAGGAATCTACAGTCTTTCTGGGGTAGGAATATCACTGCCGGATGGACTTGAAGAGTTCACAGCCTTTACCCACTTCCAGTTTGCCTTCTCAGCTTCTTTATGGTGGACACTGTGACTCCACAGCTTCCTGCTCAGGCTGCCTGCTTCAATATATCTCAGTCATTCATGGACTCTCTATGGAAATTTAGGCCAAAACAACCTCATTCCAAGTTGCTTTTAGTCATGGTATTTTATCACAGGAACAATAGAGGAACTGTACTAGCTGGTTTTGTGTGAACTTGACACAAGCTGGAGTTATCACAGAGAAAGGAGCTTCAGTTGAGTAAAATGCCTCCATGAGATCCAGCTGTAAGGCATTTTCTCAATTAGTGATCAAGCTGGGAAGGCCCCTTGTGGGTGGTGCCATCCTTGGGCTTGTAGTCTTGGGTTCTATAAGAAAGCAAGCTGAGCAAGCCAGGTGAAGCAAGCCAGTAAGAAACATCCCTCCATGGCCTCTGCATCAGCTCCTGCTTCCTGACCTGCTTGAGTTCCAGTCTTGACTTCCTTTAGTGATGAATAGCAATGTAGAAATGTAAGCTGAATAAACCCTTTCACCCCCAACTTGCTTCTTGGTCATGATGTTTGTGCAGGAATAGAAACCCCGACTAAGACAGGAACTAAACACAGTCACATTACTGTATTCCATGGCAATTACTAAGCACTGGGCTTATGCTATTTTCTAATACTTCAATGGGAACTGTGTATTCAAAGTATTAATAGGCAACCACATTATTTTACTAAGAAAGACTACTTAGGGTACTTAAATGTCAAACTTTAATAAAGGCTGGGGCATAAAGGGTCTTCTTTGACATAGAGTAGTATACTTAATACTTCCCGATCATGTCTAAGGAGGTATGGTGGCTAGTTATATTAACCTCACAAAGGCTAGAGTAATTTTTGAAGAGGGGATATGTATTAAGAGAATGCCCTCTTTAGACTGGCTTTTGAGCAAGACTGTGGTGCATTTTATTGATTGGTGATACATCAGCAGGCATGGCCAACTGTGATCAGAGCCACCCCTGGGCTGGTGATCCTGGGTTCTATAATCAAGCAGGGTGGGGAAGCCTCAAGGAGCAATCCAGGAAGGAACACTTCTCCATGCCCTCTACATCAGCTCCTGGTTCCAGGTCCCTGCCCTGTTTGAGTTCTTGCCTTGATTTCCCACAGCAATGGGGGCAAATCTTAGTGTTATAAGCTGAAATAAATTCTTCCTCATGTTGTTTATGGTCATGGTGTTGTATCACAGCAATAACCTAGACATGAGGTATTCAAGGCTTGAAGTGGTTAAAAATTGTAACCCCTTAAAAGGCAGGTAGACTCACTGCAGTCTCCTGTGGGGGAGCCTATGTCATGTGACCTTATTCTAGTGTTATTTTGCATTTCTGCCCCTTTGATCCCTTTAATCTTATTTTGTTAAGTGATATGCAGTAGCTTATTAGTATAATAGAAATATTGTCTATCTGTGAATGGAAATAAGTTGCTAGCCCAATTTATGATATGATGAGTTGCTTTGCTGAGAACATTACCTCTTAATAACATCATGCTTGTCTCTGTGCAAATTAAAATGATTTTTCTTCCGTATTCCATGAACACATTTTATTTTTCCAAAAAAGTAATATCACTTTCTTTGCAGTCTGGCAGACTAGATTTTATATTATGAGGATTTGCTCTCCCAGAACATCCCATGCTTCATTCTTTTGTTTGTTCATTTTTCTCTCTAGTCCTACAAAAAGCTTCGGCATAAATAAATGTATTTGGCTCTACATGCAGTATAAGATAAAACCGATATGCAAATGTCAGGGGACCTCCTTGTAACCTTATGTATAAGAAATAAGAGTTCAGTGTTATATAGCCAAAGTCATTTGCTGTCAGAACTTGTACCCTTGAAAGCATCCATTTGTACCTTTCTCAGGTCTCTTCATCCACAGGCTACTGGCCTGTAAACCTATGTGCTTCATTATGTAAATTAGTCCTCATTAAACTTGCATTTCTTCACAAGTGTGACATATTTTAATCTTCAGAAATTACAGGTACCTTTTGGACCTGGACCAGTTAGTAGAGAGTGGATATCTTTTGTTCTTCATTGGGTAATATTTAGGCAGCCATTTTCTCTACATGTTAACTCAGCATTTACCTTTGAGCTTAGACCCTATCCCTAACCTCACCTCCTGAGAGTGCAAATGCTATCAAAAGTCTCAAACATTGCCAGAAGGGGGAGAATGTCCTTTTTCTAGTAAAAAAAAAAAACAAAATACGTGCTACTAAGGCAATGACTGAGGATGAACCCAGTCAAGTCTATCTTCCTATGGCCAAAGTTACAAACCATGAAGACTATCAAACTGGAGTCTTACACAAGGGAACACAAAACACAGGGAACACAAAACACAGACTTCCTATTTCTATCTCATAATACTAGTCTCTGTTGTTGCAAGAGCAGGTGACTATGGCTTTACTAGCTTAATGTAGCCGAAATTTATTATTTTATGATCCAAATGCAAAACTTTCCCTGTATTAATATAGTGTTGACGGAACTGCACCCTTCAAGATGCTGCTAGGGAAAACCTGGTTGTTTCTTCCAGTTGTTAACTATTTGGAATCAAGACTTCTCTGCCTAAGAGTCAGTGTTTTCATTCTGGCTCAAGCTTATTGTGCTTCCCTCTCTCTTGCACAGATGTTTATAAGCACAGGTCCATGGATAACCTAGCACAATCTCCATCTCAAGGTGATTAACTTGATAACATTATTAAATTCTCCTTTCACCTTGTGAGGTTTTGAGGATTCTAACAGATATCTTGGGAAGAAGTCACTGTATGCTTATGACATTATGTTAAAATCAACTTTCGGTTTTATATGTCAGAAAGTTTTTGCTATTAGACATGTAACTTTCCAGAAAACATTTCCTGAAGTCAATGATGTTTTTAGCTTCCTTTCCTTCATTGTCTGCAAGGGGAAGGGAAGCATAGACACATACTCAGTTGTCATGGAACAGAAATTCTTGCACAGCATATCTAGATAAAACACCTACTTTAATAGCTTTCTTTTTTTATTCCCCCTCCTTATCTTCTCCCTCCTTGTCTTTCTGTTCATACCATTTCTATTACACACACACAGACACACACACACAGACACACACACATACACACACACAAAGTGGGGTAAGGAGAGGGTGCTAAGATAAATCTTGAATACTTATTACTAACAGCAGATATACAATGACGAAGAAAACATCTGGCAAAGGAAATGTGTATTTGTGCTTTGTTTTAAATAGAAAGTGCTCATACAAGGAGAAAAAAAAACATTTAAATTTTCCAGGAGATTGCTTGAGGGGTGTGAAACATCTTTCCCAGGAGAAATAATCTCATGTCTTAAACTGCATTTCTGACAGGAGGGTGATGGGTTGCCTGTAGGGCACAGTATAATGTGCTGGACTAGGCAGATGAGTCAGAAGGCAAGAGTTCACAGGGAGCTTTCTTCTAAAGGCAGTGGGAAAATAATCACCCAAACCTCTTAATGGGTGCTTTGGAAGAGTTCCCTGAGCTGTAGCCTTGGTGGATGTTGGCTTCAGGATCATTAACCACCCAAGATAAATACAGTCCATAGGAAGTAGTGTTCTTTCCAGTGTGAGTTGCAAATGAGACTTTTACAATAAATACAGCTAAAAGAACAAACTTAGGTAGTGATGTGTCAACTATGTTGGCCTTGTTTTTGTAAAAGTTCCATAAGGAGAAAAACTCCATCAGTTTCTAATTTTGACAAATATACAGAAATACATATTTTTAGAATATAGAAAACTGCAGGTTCACAGAGAGAAAACTGGATTTAGGTTTCTTAATCTTCTGCTTAATAGCTGGATTACCTTGCATAGATGACTTAATTTTACAGTAGTTAGCTTTACTTTTTACTCTTTAAAATGACAGTAAAACATTTGCATAAGCCCCGTTTAAATGTTTTATGCGGATTATAATCACCTTGAAATAGGCTTGGGAATCCTTTGGAATAGTATCAAGTACTAAAATTCTCTATCAACATTTAAAAATACTTATAATTACAAGGCCCTTCTTACTATGACTGGAATAGAGTTTATTAATTATTACTATGTATGGAGTATGGGATATGCACTAACAAATGATGGTGAATATTTTCAGTCTGTCAGTAGTAGAACCGTCAATATCCATTTTCAGAGAATAGTTTGTTGACTTTTAAAAGACGGGTACACTTATAAAATGGGCCTGTGAATCAAGAGAAATAACATTTCAGTATTTTCTTTTAGCAGTTATGGTCTCAATTCGTTCAAACATTAGATGCTTTATATGAATAGGATATGTACTCTTAAAATATGTACTCTTTATGTCTAGCTCTTTTCACCTGGTATATTCCTATTTCTTTTTCTATTTAAGAGTGATGCATAGATAAAGAATTTTTTTCTGTAGCTGAGAAAAATTCATTGTATTGTGTATTACATTATGCTTACTCATTTCTCTGCTCATGAATACTTGCATTGCTTTCAGTTCGGGGCTAAATAAATAAGACTGCTACATATTTAAGTAGAAGTCTTTTTCATTTGCGTTTATAGAAAAGTTTTATAATCAGATTTCTAAACTATAAAAATGCTACTGAAATGGGTCACTTGTATTCAGTTGAACTCATATATCACCTTTGGCTATGTTAATGAATTAATTATGATGCATAATTAGTTATGACTATAACTCATCTTGAAATTGACTGAGATGGTCTTTTCTTTCTTTGAGCAAAGCTTCATAGATCTGCACTTGCTTTGTAATAATATATATATTCAACATTTTGGATGCAACTTTAAGATGCAATTGATTCATTCCACTTAAAGTTTCCTTTTGCTATCATATAAAAAAATTTCCATCCTGTATTCTGTCACCTTGTTAAACTCAGTTATTATTTCTAGAACTGCTTTCATAGGTTTCTTCACACAGCACTGTAGCATTTTAGAAAAGAGAAATATCCCACTTCTTCCTTCTAGGCTAAGTGTTTACTATTCCTATTTTGCTTGTCTTTTGACTAGTTTTCTTAGTATAGTTGTGAGCACTCTTAAACATGAACTTCCTAGTCACTGAAAAGGAAGGGAATCTACTCAACCATGATGAAAAAAGCAGGCAAGCAAGCAAGCAGGCAAGCAGGCAAGCAGGCAAGCAGGCAAGCAAGCAAGCAGGCAAGCAAGCAAGCAAGCAAGCAAGCAAGCAGGCAAGCAAGCAAGCAAGCAAGCAAGCAGGCAGGCAGGCAGGCAGGCAAGCAAGCAAGCAGGC
>NC_034593.1:71180681-71199150 GCF_900095145.1 Mus pahari
CAGGCAGGCAGGCAGGCAAGCAAGCAAGCAGGCAGGCAGGCAAGCAGGCAAGCAAGCAAGCAGGCAGGCAGGCAGGCAAGCAAGCAAGCAAGGAAGGAAGGAAGCAAAGAAGGAAGGAAGGAAGGAAGGAAGGAAGGAAGGAAGGAAGGAAGGAAGGAAGCAAGCAAGCAAGCAAGCAAGCAAGCAAGGAAGCAAGCAAGCAAGCAAGCAGGATATGCAACATATAAAATTAACATTTTGGAGGAAGACACAACACCTGCCCCAACACCAGAAGTAACTGGGACTATCAGGACCCAGAAACTCTGCTCGACCAGTGGGTGATATGGGCTCTTCCAGTCTGGGCCTGTGCCCTGAGCAGACCTTGGGCACAAACTCCACAGCCAGTCTGACAACACCCATTAAAAGCACCACTCCCAGGTGCTCTAACACACCCAAGTCAACAGGATTCCAGGATCTCAGGATCCCAGGAGCTTGGTCACACCAGGATCTCAGGGTCCCAGAGGCAGCTTGACTCCAAGGAGCTCTGAGACACCCAGGATCAAAGGATTCCAGCATCACAGGATCACAGAGACAGCTGAACTCTGAGGAGTTTTGACACAACCAAGAGGATTACAGGAAGGACAGGCTCCAGTCAGTTATAGTGAGGGCAGGTATCACTAGAGATAATCAGATGGCAGAAGACAAGTATAAGAACATAAGAAACAGAAACCAAGGTTACTTGGCATCATCAGAACCCATTTCTCCCACCATAGCAAGTCCTGGATACACCATCACACGGCAAAAGCAAGATTTGGATCTAAAATCATTTCTCATGATGGTTGTTATAGAGGACTTTAAGGACATAAATAACTCCCTTAAAGAAATACAGGAGAATGCAGGTAAACAGATAGAAGCCCTTAAGGAGGAAACACAAAAATCCCTTAAAGAATTACAAGAAAACACAATCAAAAGTGAAGGAAATGAACAAAAACCATACAATACCTAAAAATGGAAATAGAAACAATAAAGAAATCACAAAAAGAGACAACCCTGGAGGTAGAAAACCTAGCAAAGAGATCAGGAGTCATAGATACAAGCATCATCAAGAGAATACAAGAGATAGAAGAGAGAATCTTGGGTGCAGAAGATACCATAGAAAACATTGACACAACAGTCAAAGAAAGTGCAAAAAGCAAAAAGCTCCTAACCCAAAACATGAAATAAATCCAGGATACAATGAAAAGATGAAACCTAAGGGTAATAGGTATAGAAGAGAGTGATGATTCCTAACTCAAAGGGCCAGTAAATATTTTCAACAAAATTATAGAAGAAAACTTCCCTAACCTGAAGAGATGCCCATGAACACACAAGAAGCTTACAGAAGTCCAAATAGACTGGACCAGAAAAGAAATTCCTCCTGTCACATAAAAATCAGAATAACAAATGCACTAAACAAAGATAGAATATTAAAAGCAGTAAGGGAAAAAGGTCAAGTAACATATAAAGGCAAACCTATCAAAATTACACAAGACTTCTCAACAGAGCCTATGAAAGCTAGAAGATCCTGGACAGATATCATACAGACCCCAAAAGAACACAAATGCCAGCCTAGGCTACTATTCCCAGCAAAACTCTCAATTACCATGGAAGGAGAAACCTAGATATTCCATGACAAAACCAAATTTACATAATATCTTTTCACAAATCCAGCCCTACAAAGGATAATGAATAAAAACCTCCAACACAAGGAGGGAAACTATACCCTAGAAAAATCAAGAAAGTAATCTTTCAACAAACCCAAAAGAAGAAAGCCACACAAACTTAGCTCCACCTCTAACAACAAAAATAACAGGAAGTAACAATCACTTTTCCTTAACATCTCTTAACATCGATGGACTTAATTCCCCCCAAAAGACATAGACTAACAGACCCAGCATTTCTGCATACAGGAAACACACCTCAGTGACAAAGACAGACACTACCTCAGAGTAAAAGGCTGGAAAACAATTTTCTAAGCAAATTGTCCCAAGAAACAAGCTGGAGTAGCCATTCTAATATGGAATAAAATGAATTTTCAACCAAAAGTTATATATAAAAAAGATAAGCAACAACATTTCATACTGGTCAAAGAAAAAAACCTACCAAGATGAACTCTCAACATCTATTCTCCGAGTGCATGAGCACCCACATTAATGAAAAGAAACTTTACTAAAGCTCAAAGCACACATTGCACCTCACACAATAATAGCGGGAAACTTCAACACCCCATTCTCAGCAATGGACAGATTATGGAAACAGAAACTAAACAGAGACACTGGGAAACTAACAGAAGTTATGAACCAAATGGATCTAACAGATATTTATAGAACATTTTATCCTAAAGCAAAAGAATATACCTTTTTCTCAGCACCTCACTGCACCCTCTCCAAAATTGACCATATGATTGGTCACAAAACAGACCTCAGCAGATACAAGAAGAAAGAAATAATCCCATGAACCCTATCAGATCACCACGGACTAAGGCTGGTCTAAAATATCAACAAAAACAATAGGAAGCACACATACACAAGGAAGCTGAACAATGCTCTACTAAATTATAACTTGATCAAGGAAGAAATAAATAAAGAAATTAAAGACTTTTTAGAATGTAATGAAAATGAAGACATCATACCAAAACTTATGGGACACAATGAAAGCAGTGATAGGTGGAAAATTCATAGCTCTGGGTGCCGTCAAAAAAGAAACTCAAGAGAGCTTACAACACAGCTTCACAGCACACCTGAAAGCTGTAGGAAAAAAAAAAAAGAAGAAGAAGCATATACACCCAAGAGGAGTATATGGCAGGATATAATCAAACCAAATAGAAAAAAAACTATACAAAGAATCAACAAAACTAGGAGATGATTCTTTGAGAAAATCAACAAGATAGATAAACCCTTAGCCAGTCTAACCAGAGGGCACAGAGGTAGTATCCAAATTAATAAAATCAGAAATGAAAAGGAAGACATAACAACAAAGTATATCTTAAAATAACTATTCTGTTTGTTGAATACCAACAGTTGAAAATATTAAAATCATGTTCTACAAACAAACAAAAAAATAAAATTACCATTTCACGAAAAGCTTAAATGTACCTTTCCCAGGATATCTAATTGACCTCCAGTACAATTCTTTAACCACTCCACAATTTATTTGAATGACTTGTTATTGTGCTGGTGTTCTAGGTTATTGTTTAGAAAACATAAGCTCCTATTTCCTCTGTAGAAAAGATTCACTTTCTGGTCCATGGTATTGGGCTTCATCACCTGATTTCCTTTGACAGTGTGATGTGGCAGAGGTGGCAAAGCTTCACTGTGAGGAGAGCCATACACCCATACCTTAAGGCCCTGGGATTTGCTGTTTGTTCTTTTAAATGCCTTTAAGGTAGATTAAGTGGATGCTGCCACTGATAAATACCATTGCAGTCATGTGTGTGTGTGTGTGTGTGTGTGTGTGTGTGTGTGTGTGTGTGTGTGTGTGTGTGTGTGTTTGTGTGATTCTTATTCTTTCTTGAATTAAGGAAAATGGAAGAAAATATTTACTTGGACTTAAGTAAGATTAAGTTAGAATGGAGTTCTTACTTATGATTATATCTGAGCAGTTCTTAACAGACAAACCTTCTTATAGATGACTACTCTAAATTTTACTGGTTGAGTAATAGAAACTAGGCATAAACAGGAAGAAATGAGAGATTGTAAGAGCACACAATGAATGAAGTAATGCAACATAATGAGTTTTCTGGGTTGATTAATTTATTGAAAATAACTTTTAAAACAATATATCTTTTTCTTTCCTTTGCTGAGTAGAGGCTTTTATTATTTTATTCATTTATTATTAAAAGTATTTTTATACAGTGAATTCTGATTAATGTTTCCCCTCCCTCATCTCAAGAACCTCTTCACATCTTTGCTGATCCAACTCCACATCTTTTTTTCCTTTTTTCCCCACTCTCTTAGAAAACAAACAGGCAAACAAAACAGAAAAAAAGATAAAGAAAAACAAACAAATAAATAGAAAACAAAACAAAGAAAAGACAAAAGAAAACACATGCACACATACGCACATATGATACCCCATAAAAATCCACCACCATCAGAAATCATACTATATAAACAAAAGATCAGCAATGTAATCTATATGCATATATTTTTTGCAACCTAATTTTAATTAAAGGTTCAACCTTTCCTCTAGCTCACCACTCACAAGAGGTAGTACAAAAGAAAAGTTATTAGGATATGGGGGAAGTGGACCTGTTTAAAATAGTTCTTTGGGGGCAACATTGATCTTCTTTGTCAGAAGTTTTGTCCTGTAGCAAACACTGAATATTAATCAGCAGCTTCAGTCCAGTTTTCTAAGGCATACACCACACATGAACCAGCAGCTGTAGTTCAATCCTAAAGAGACCACCAACTGGTCTCACCAACTGGCCTGAGGCAAGGCCACTAAAGCAGCAAGCTGCCACAGGAACCTCACTACCAGATATTGGGAGAGTTTCTATCAATGGCAGCATTACCATAAATGGAGTTCAAAGTTATGTAAGGTGAACCAATACATGTGTGTTGTCAGCAAAGAACCAAACCAATGCTCCAGCAAAACATCATTTGACATAACTGACATTCCAAAGAAACCAGAAATTTCCACGTAAGTAAGCATGCCAAATAAACTAGTATGCAACAAAAATATCTCTAGAAACAACGATATGAACTAACCAGTACCCCCAGAGCTCGTGTCTCTAGCTGCGTATGTAGCAGAAGATGGCCTCGTCGACCATCATTGGGAAGAGAGGCCCCTTGGTCTTGCAAACTTTATATGACCCAGCACAGGGGAATGCCAGGGCCAAGAAGTGGGAGTGAGTAGGTAGGGGAGCAGGGGCAGGGGGAGGGTATAGGGAACTTTTGGGATAGCATTTGAAATGTAAATAAAGAAAGTATCTAATAAAATAAAATAATAAGTTAAAAAAAGAAAAAAGAAGAAAAACAAAACAAACAAAATAATCTCCAGAAATACCAGTGAGTTTACCTTGTATTGGCCATCTATTGCTGGGCATGGGGCCTGGCTTTATCTTTGTACAGTGAGACTTCTCTGGAAATCCTTTCTCTTTGCAAGACATTATCAGTTGGAGATAGCTTCTTAGTTAGGTTTTAGAGCTTGTGTATACTTGCTCTATCATCTCTCTGAACCTACCTGGCTTAGATATGTGCTGGCTCTGTGCATGATGTCACAGTAGCTATGAATTTATATATGTATCAATATTGTTCTGCCTTATTGTGTTCCTGCTGTCTTAGATCCCCATTAGGTCTTATAATCTTTCTGCTACCTCTTAAGTGTAGTTCCCTGAGACCTAGGGGAACAAATTTGCTCAAAACACCCCATTTATTACTACTGAGTGTACTAATATCTCTGTCACTGTACCCTTTCTCCTTATGGGTCTCTATTTGTTCCCATATACTACAAGGGCAAATTTCTCTGATGATGACCTAGTAAGACACTGATGAATGTAGGGGAATGTTGTTAGGAATCAATTCATTGATATGACCCTATACAGAAAAGTAATATTTGATTTTTCCCCTAGGTCCATAGTTTCAGTTTCTTGGCCACCAAAGCAGTGTCAGACATGGGTCCCATCTCATGGAATGCAATTTAAAACCAACCATGAGTTGATTACTTACTCCTGCAACTTTTGTTCTACTATTGCACTAGCATATCTTGTAGGCAGGTTGCCATTTTAGATTAAATAGGGTTGGTGTTTACTTCTCTCCTCTTGTAGTTTGCAAGATACCTTCTAGTACTGTGAACACTAGTTTGTAGGGGTGAAGGCTTTAAGTAGACTCCAACTTGACTTCCCTATGTTCAGTGGGTTATATAGGTGTTGTTCTCAGAAATAGGGGCTTACCCGTGTCTCTGTTTAGTTTCTGTTTCAATCACCTGTCCATTGGTGAGAGAGGAGTGTTGAAGTCTTCCACTATTATTGTGTGGGGTTCAATGTGTGTTTTGAGCTTTAGTAAAGTGTCTTTTATGAATGTGGGTGCTCTTGCATTTGGGGCATAGATATTCATAATTGAGACTTTCTCTTGGTGGATTTTCCCCTTAATGACTATGAAGTGTCCTTCTTCATCATGCTTGATAACTTTTGGGTGAAAATCTGTTTTATTGGATATTAGGATGCCAACTCTTGCTTGTTTCCTGGGATCATTTGCTTGCAAGACCTTTTTCCATCCTTTTACTCTGAGATAGTGTCTGTCTTTGTTATTAAGGTGTGTTTCTTGTATGCAGCAAAATGCAGGATCTTGTTTGCATATCCAGTCTGTTAGCTTGTGAATTTTTATAGGTGAGTTGAGTCCATTAATATTGATAGATTTTAAAGAGAGATGACCGTGGGTTCCTGATATGTTTGTTTTTGTAGGTGGCTTTATGTTCTTGTAGTTCTCTGCTTTTGGCTTTGTTGTAAGATGACTAATACCCTTTCTTTGGTGCATGTACCTACCTTGTGTTGGAATTTTCCTTCCAGGATCCTCTATAGGGCTGGATTGGTAGGTAGATACTGTTCAAATTTGGTTTTATTCTGGAATATTTCGGTTTCTCCATCTATATTGATTGAGAGTTTTGCTGGGTATACTAGCCTGTCCTGGCATTTGTGTTCTCTTTACTCTGCATGACTTCTAACCAGGCTCTTCTGGCTTTCACAGTCTCTTTTGAGAAGTGTAATCCTGATAGGTTTTTGTATGTTACTTGGCCCTTTTCCCTTGCAACTTGTATTATTCTCTCTTTGTTCTGTGCATTTAGTGTTTTGAGAATTATGTGATGAGATTTTCTTTTCTGTTCCCATTTTTGGTGTTCTATAGGCTTCTTGTACCTTTATGGCCATCTCTTTCTTTAGGTTGGAGAAGTTTTTAGCTGGGAAACTTTATCCTCCTTTATTCCTATTATTCTTAGGGTTGCTCCTTTCATTGTGTCCTGAATTTCCTGGATGTTTTGTGTTAGGATTTTTTTTGATAGTCTGTCAATCTCTTCTAAGTTATCTTCTACACCTGAAATTCTCTCTTCTATCTCTTGTATTCGGTTGGTAATACTTATACCTGTAGTTCCTGACTTCTTTCCTAGGTTTTCCATGTCCAGGTTTGCCTCCATTTGTGTTTTCTTTATTGTTTCTACTTCCACTTTTAGGTCTTGGATTGCTTTATTCAATTCCTTTACCTGTTTACCTGTGTTTTCCTGTATTTCTTTTTAGTGAATTATTGATATTCTCCTTACAGGACTCTATTATCTTCATGAGATAGGATTTTTAGTCAGATTCTTGATTTTCAGGTGTGTAGGTGCACTCAGGTCTTGCTATGTTGGGAGAAATGGGTTCTGATGATGCCCAAGTATTTTGGTTTCTGTTGTTTATGGTCTTGCAGTTGCCTTTTGCCATCTGGATATCCCTGGTGTTTATTGATCTGAGTGACTGTATGGAGTTTGCCTCTTTTGTTCCTGGGTTGCTTCAGGTCTCCCTTTAGGCCTGCGGCCCTGGCTGTAGAAGACTAATTGTGGGGCCTCCTAACTGGGGGCTCTACACAGGGGCAGAAAAGCTGTTGATCTGTGGCCCTGGCTGCAGTAGATCTCCTGGGAGGTCTTCAGAACGTTGGATCTTCAGTGGATCAGTCAAGCTGTTGTCCAACTGCTCTGAGTGCAGCTGATCCTCAACTGCTCTTAGTGCAATGGATCCTCAACTGCTCTGAGTGCAGCGGGTCCTCTAGGATGGTTCTGGATATGGTGTCTTCACTGGAACAGACCAGCTAAGAGTCTGCCCCAGCAGAAAGGAAGGGGCAGAAGGGGTGAAAGGGATGGAAGGGGAATGGTATTTGGGAGGGCAGGGGTTTTGGTTAGTGATAGGCCCTGAGTCCACCGGGCATCCAGCAGCAGAACTGGGACTCAGGGGTGGGAGGGAGTTCTTACCAACTGCTGAGTACAGCAGGAACTCTAGGATGGGTAGGGATATGGTGTCTTCACGGGAGAAGACCACCTAGGAGTCTACCCCAGCAGAAAAGAACTCTCTCATATATTTATATATTTTAAGAATCTTCTACTGTAGGAGGTTTCCATATAACCCCTCATATGTTCTTTGTATTAGCTGCCCCTCCCCTATGTTCCCTACCTTACCCCTTTCTTCCTTCTGTTTCTTTGTTTAATCTTCCCACACCAGCCCCTCCCATCTCTCCATAAGCATATATTCTATTCCTATTTCTTGAAAGATCCCTCTCTCCATTGTAGCATGCCTTTCAAAAGCTTAAAGGCTCATATCCACAAAGGAGGAATGAGTGTCTTTTGGGCTCAAGGTTTCTTCACTCAGGATAAATTTTATTGTAGGTCCCACCATCTGCCTGAAAATTTTATAATTTAAACTTTTTGTCAACTAAGTAATAGTTGCTTATGTAAATGCATCACATCTTCACTATTCATTTATCTGTTGATGAACAGATGTACCCCCTAGATGAATATCTAGGCTGTTTCCAATTTCTGGCTACTCTAAGTAGAGCAGCATTGGACAAACATGTGTTTTGTCTTTTGGATATATAGTAAGAATGGTATGCCTGGATATTGAGGTAGATATATTACTAGTTTCCTGAGGAAACTCTATACTGATTTTCATAGTGTCTGTACATGTTTGCACTTATACCAGCAATGGAAGAACATTCCTCTTGTTCCATATTCTTGCCAGGATGAGATGCCATTTGTTTTATTGATCTTGGTCATTCTAACTGCTGTAAGGTAAAGTCTCAAAATAGGTTTGATTTGCATTTCCATTTTGACTAGGATATTGACCACTTTTTAAGAGTTTGTCAGACACTGTATTGCATCTTTTGAGAACTCCCTGCTTAGATCTCTACTCCATTTAAAATTTGGTTATTTGTTGTATCTTTCATGCCAGGTTTTGCACTGGTTCTTTATATATTTTAAATATTAGCCTTCTATCAGATATGTAGTTGTTAAGGATATTTTCTCTGCATTGTTTGAGGCTGATATTAGACAACCATGAGTATCAGGTGTGGTTACTATAACACAAACACAGAGAGTCATAGCATGGTAAACTGTGGCTAGAGAGAGTAGAATTTGAGAGTAGATGAGTTTAAAAACTTACTTTAAAAAGTAACTGTTCTTCAGAAGAGCATAAAGCTTTCCAGCATGTGTAAAAATCTGTCAGTTATAATGTCCTGGATCTATTTAAAGGGTTAAACTCACTAGACAAAATAAACTGGCAAATATAACCAACACCACAAGAAAAGATAATCAATGAAGACTAATGGTCAAATGTTGGACTCATCAAAAGGGTGTTAAAATGAATGTAACAGTTAACTGCCCTCATGGACTAGAGGAAAGCATGTTTGTATAAATAAAATCTTTTAATATGTAGCAAGGATACAATATGCTTTAAAAGTATCTAATCATAATCTAGACCATTAAATCTATGTTATTATTCCACAGACATACAGAGGCTAGGCTAGTGAGTTGTAACTTTGAAATGACAATGGGAAGGAGACAGCAAATTCTCCAGAGGAAAAGGAAGTACACCAAAGAGACCACAAAAAGAGCCTCAGGAACGTGAGGTCAGTGTCAAGTGCATGGCCACAAGTACAAGTCAGAAAGTGGTGACTGCTGTATTCCCCAGACTCACCAAAGACATTAGGTTAACAAGGGCAGATCCATTGCTCTTTAGGGACATTCAAGGTTTAAGGTACTGCATGACTCTGGTCATTTTAATCAAGCAATCGATATGTCACCTTGTTTTGTGCTTGTCTCTGTTTTAAATGCCTTTGTTAACATATACTTGACATGAATAATGAATGGGATGTTTTTGAATTATTTAAAACCAGGCACTCTGGAGGCCATTTTTCTTACATAAGTTCATTGAAAAGTCTATTTTAACAAGCAAATCTTTTTGGTGTTGAATTCCTGCTATAGCCTTCAACATGATTCTTTTTTTTATACTCAATGGGTAGCTAACATTTTTGTTTTCAGTCTCTTGGCTTATAGATTGTATGTTTTTCCCCAAGATCAACATTTTCTTTTCAATATAGTTTGAAACATATGAGACAGAATTAGGAAAAAAAATATTTGTTTTTACATTTTTCTGAAGGTGCATAACAGAACTGTAAATTTCTGTGTGTGTACATATGTACAACTTCAATTCCATAGTGATGCTGTTCCATTAGGTTTTGTCACCTCAGTACATGGATATACACATTTCACTCTTCCCTCCTGTTTCTCTTCTTTTTCTTTTCCTGAGGCAGATCCTTGGTATATGTCCTACCTACACTGATTTCTTGTTCCTTGTCCCCCTCCTCCGTCTTCCAATTGCTGGGATAGCTGTGTGCCTCTGTGCCTGGATTCACCACTTTTTCTTCTTTTTTTCTTTTCTTTTCTAATAGTTATGTATGGTTTTATTTACATCCCCCTAACAGGCCCCATATGGCCTCCTCTCCTCCTCCATGACTGCCTTGTCTGGCCTCAGTGGGGGAGGATGCACCTAATCTGGCAGAGACTTAATACTTCCAAGTGGGGGATAGCATTTTTCTTTCCTTCACTATGTACCAGAGACGTTACTTTGTGCTCTCTAGAGAGTCTGACATACAACCTGACAGACATTTTTTTTTATCTTAATTTAGCTGATTGTAGCAGATTTCTAACTCATCAACAGTGAACCCATGTCCCAATGAATCAGCATTCACGTGCTAATAAAGCTTGTCTGAGAGGTATTGTCCCATATAGGTATGTCACAGCTTTCTTGTTCTTGCAGCACTAGTCAGTATTTCTAGATGGAATGGTATAAGTGATCAACTTCTCTCTGTGGATGGGAGACAAAAAGAAAGGAATAGAATAGAAGGACAAACACACACACAGACACACACACACAGACACACACACACACACACACACAGAGCAAGAGAGAGAGAGAGAGAGAGAGAGAGAGAGAGAGAGAGAGGTGGGGCGGGAAGGAAGGAGAGTATTGTTATATTATCAAACAGATGTGAGTACTTAATTATATCCTGGCCAACTTGTCTGCAATACTCATGTAGGCTTACATAAGCTTTTTTATTTTGAATTTTAGAAGGATAAAGCTTAGGTCATAGTATAATGATGCTATATCATTTTATTTGGGAGATACTTTTGGTAGTGAAATTTTTAACAAAAAGTATAAACTTAGCTGGGTGGCTTAGACAGGTGCCTATAATCTGAGCACTGAGGTAATTGGGAAGAAGTTGTAGGTTTGGGCTAGCTCAAGGGAGTGAGAAAAAAAGCAAGCAAAAATGAGAAACTATTGTGGTGACAGATAAACCATTAAGAGCACTCCTATTTTGAAGAGCTGAAACAAGAAGGCAGAACATCACCATGACCTTACTTGAAGCTATCAGTATATCTGAGTATATCTGAATATATCTGAGTATATCTGAGTATATCTGAATATATCTGAGTATATCTGAGTATATCTGTTTCACTTTTTTTCTTTTTTTGCTCTTCACATGTTTACAAATAACTATGACTGCTCTGTGTACCAACTAACTATGTAGGCAAATTTATAACTACAGAATCCACAAATGATGAGAAAGGCCAACCATATTTGTATATGATTCTGAGAAACATGTCTCCTTGTTCTCAAATCTAGATTGGAATATGATTTAAAATTTAAATCAGTGAGGATAAACAGGACGGGTTGTTTAGATAAACTCGTGTTTTGTGGTACAGTGAAAATATTATTTTTAAAGTATCTTGGTTCAGTCTTTATACCTGGAGCTTTAGATGGAGAATAAACCTATGTTAATGATAGCAAACAGTTGCTGAACATATGTCCCACAGGAGCCAATGTTCTCAGTGCTGGCACTAGCCTAAAAACTCTTGTAGGTAGATGTAATCTTATACTTACTTTACAGGTCTGCTGACATGTAGAATTATGCAACTACCATTGCATTTTAAAAATAGCAGTGGATTTCAGTGGGGGAGGAGGACAGATCTGGTATAAGCCAGAAACCTAGGACAAGAGTAACTCCCAGGAATCTAAGAAGGTGACCCTAGTTTAAACCCATAGCAATAGGGGATACAGAACCTTAAATGGCTACCTCCTGTTACCAGGCAAGACTTCCAATGGAGGGACGGGGACACGAATTCATCCACAAAACCTTCAACCCAAAATTTGTCCTGACTACAAGATGTGCAGATAAAGGTGGAGCAGAAATTGGGGGAATGACCAACCAATGACTGGCCCAACTTGAGACCCATCTCATGAGAGAGACCCAACCTCTGACATTATTAGTGACAGTCTCCTATAGTTTCAGACAGGAGCCTAGCATAACTGTCCCCTGAGAGGTTTCACCCAGCTCCTGATGGAAAGAGATGCAGAGATTCACTGACAAACTTTAGGCAGAGCTTGGGGGATCTTGTTGAAGAGGGGGAGGAAGGATTGAAGCAGCAAGGATGGTCAAGGACATTCCAAGAAAACCTACAGAATCAAGTAAACTGGGGCTGTAGGGCCTTACAGAGAGCATGCATGGGATAGACCTAGGCTCCTTACACATATGTAGTAGATTGCAGCTTGGGCTTCATGTGGGTCCCCTAACAACTGAAGCAACGGGTGTCTCTGACTCTATTTCCTGCCTTTGAATCCTTTCCCCATAACTGTGCTGTTTTGTCTAGCTTCAACAGGAGATGTGCCAAGGTGGGTTGATATCCATAGTGTGGGGGTTTGGGGCAGGGCTAAACGTTCTCTGAGGAGAAAGTTTAGGGAGCAATTGAATTGAGAGGGAAGGAGTGGGAATGTAGGAAGGAGGAGAAGCTGCAATTGGGATGTAAAGTAAATAAATTAATTAATTAATGGAAAAAAGATAGCAATTGGTATTTTTTCTCTCAGTCAGAACAAAGAAAGCACATCATAATGTTATTTTATTTCATTGTCATTTTCAAATTAAAAGCAACCTCTTCACTATGGCTGTTATTACAAAATAAGAGAAAGGACTGTGCATGTATTATGTGGATGCTAAGATTCTTGGTTGGTTATTTGTTTTATGATTCAGTTTTGTGATACTCCTTTTTTATTTTCCATAAGGTTTAACCAAATATGCTTGTGTGAAAGTTAATCTGGGAGAAGTTGGGGAAGCAGAATGCACTGACCCTCTGAGCACTGCTGGGGAGATGATACAAGAGTAAAAGAAAAATTGATGGAAAAAGTTGTGGTCACATTTGGGAAATGAAATTCACATGTTTTTCAATGAAGTAGAGTCCATGACGGGGCTTGTCTTCCTTAATTCTTCCTTAGAATTTTACGTACAGTATGTCACCCTGACATACTGTATCTATAATTCCAAAATGTTTTTCAGACTACAGACATAGTCTTAACTGTGAAAAACATTAAACGTGATGCTAATAATTTTAGAAGTATTCTAGATTAAAATACCTTATTTATTCTAATAGTAATTAATTGGGGTTGGGCTAGGTGCTTAAGAGTACTTGATCCTCTTGGAGAGGATTTGGTTCATAGCATATGCATTAGGAAGTTTGTAAGAGCTTTTAACTTGAGCTGTGTAAAGATCTGACATCTGCAGGTGTCTGCATATGTGTATGAAACACAAATCCACAACTTAAAATAAATCTATTTATCTATTGAATACTAGGAAGGGGAGGCTTTTTACAAATTTATGAATTTGATAGACATTTTTGTAAAACTCCTAAATAAATTATTATAGGTTTAGATTTTTAAAAGCCTTCTTTTAATAAGAATTTTTTAGCCATCATCCAAAGGTAAGGGAGAAAAGATGCTAGGACAAGGGGATGTGGACCTGTTTAGAAGTATTTCTTTGAGCTGATTCCAATCTCTGTTTGTCATAATACCAGCAGTCCAGTTCAGTAGTGTCAGAATACCAAACAACAATCAACTGTAGTCACACAATCCAGCAGAAACAGCCAGGCCTCTGCCAAATTGACATGGGTGACCATGTCAATGGTCAACCAGGAGCAACCAGGACCAGCAGGGATGCCAGGAGAAATTCTTTTCTGCCTTTCTCAACAAAGTGAGTTCAGCCAAAACTAAGATGTAAGACCAATGGAACATTGCAAGACTAGCTATGCAAGCACACCATCACTGTCTTTTGGGTCCTATTTATATTCTCTAAACATCATGTCTTCCCATGTATCTTGCCCCAGCAAAACATCACATGACTCTGAATCACATGATGTTTCCAGAAACTTTCACTTGAAGCTATACTTGTAAATACATAATACAAAGTTCAGGTTTATAGGAAATATTACGGAGGTATTAGACAAGTACAGCCACATAAGCTTTAATATTTTTTATGTCATTTTATGTACCTAGGATCCTATCTAGGATGCAATTAAAATAATATTCTACACCAGTACTTCTTAAACAGAATGTGTATCTTATGCATTTTAGGGAATTTTTAATAAACAATGTCATGAGATTCCATCTTCAAAAGGTCTGGTGTGTGATCTTGTCTTCAGCTAAAAGGCTGCAAATATTGGGAACATTGCTCATACTCTTTAGTAATCAATAGCCAAATAACATAGAATTTAGTTGTCATCAGTCTTGAACAATCTCTTGATGTCTGTTGTGTCATGTTTCTCAGAGCACTGACAAATTTGTCACTTCTGTTGTAACTGAGATATCTCCTTTGTCTCCTTTGTTGACTTTTCAGGTTCTTCTTACTTCCATGATATGTGTGGTTTAAGCATTTGTAGAAATGCACACACATTACTGTAGATATGACATAAGTTCTCCTCATTGAGCTATTCCTCATTGATCTCATAGTCACAGCGGAGTAAATAGTACAATGTCCATGTTGGGAGCTCAGAGAAAGCTGTAATGAACATCTAAGACCTCTATGAATTAGGACTTAACACTTGTCATCTCTGCTACATTTGCGGTAAACACAGAGATAGCCCTTTCCATCTCAGTGCAATACCTTAATTGTCATTATCCAGAAACCAATAGTTCCTTGCAACAGTTTTGGGGCTTCAGACTGAACTCCTTCTTTTACTGGAGCAGAGTTTGCAAGTGGCTCCTGGAATAACTTCATAATGTCAGGACAAGACAATTAAATGACATTCAGAGTGGAACTGTGTACTTTCAGTCTGTAGGTGTGACTTAGTTCTCAAGGGAAAGTAACTTACTGCAGTGAAAATAACATACATTTTTGATTCTTCATCCATTATTTACCCTCAACATTGTCACCAGGACAGTCTAATTAGGTGTTGATGTGGGGTTCTGTCTGGGTAGATGGACTGGTTTATTATTTTTTTTCATAGCTATAAATATTCTGAGTACATATAAAGAATGATTATGCTTTCCTCCCAAGCCTACCTGCCTTCTGTATTTTTAGAACATACTTTTGTTTTTGCCATTAATGGCTTATCAAGTGCACTGGTCCTTATGTATTCTTGGCTATGATTTCACCAATGGTCAGGGGTTTCTCTCAGTTATCACTGTGTTATTAGTGAAATTAATTATTACTCCTGAATAAATAAAACAACTTTTACTGTTGCATAATTTTCTGTGTTTATTGGTCAGAGATTGAAATGATCAAATGGAAACAAATTTCATTAACTCCATACTCTGTAGACTATATTTTGTAGCTACATTGTGTTCTCAGAGGTTTCTGTAGGTGTAAAAGAATGTAGAGTTTACTCCTGCTCAAACTATGTACAGGAGACTAACAGAATAACTATTGGCATGGTGTTATGCAATTATATGTTGTCTAAGCATGTCCAAGGTCCACAATAACACTGAGAGATTCAGTATCCATCCTTAGGACATGCTGTCATTGAGAACAAAATCTCTAAATTTATAGCATATAAACAGATAATTCATTAGGGGAATTTTCTCTATGACAATAAATGACATGGTTTATAATGAAAAGGCTAGGTTCACACATCCATTTATCTTCTCTCAGCACCACAACCAATGTAAGAACAAAGGGATTTGTTAGATCCCAAATATTTGAAGACACTTTCCACACACTGGATTTCAGAATATTTGTTAAGATTAGAAAGTTTTGAAGAAAGAAACCAGCAGATTTTCTCTCATATAAATATCTAACATGTAGAAATTATATATTTTTCTTGATAATTACCTCATGGACTTTCTGTGATCATCACTTTATGTTTGAGAATATTTCTGTGTGTGAAGTCCCTGTGTATTAGTAAATATTGATTGATCGTGTGTTAGCTCTCTGTGTTGCTGCAGCAAGTTTATGGAGAAACAATGTTTATTTCACTTAAAAATTTGGAAGTTCAGGAAGACAAAAGAACAGTGTCTACTCTGGTACCTCAGGTACTTCCAGAGGTTAGCAAATAGTGATGAAAGAAGTGCTTGTTAGAGCGTGCAAATGCTTGCATCTCAAACCATAGCTGAAAGAGCTCTGTGGGGAGCCACAACATACTGCAATAGCATCTGCTCAGACATTCACTTTCACACATCTCCAAAGTTCTACCTTCCCCATAGTGACATCTTGGGGACCATGCCTTCAATTATGGACCTTTGCAGGCATCCAAAATGATTTCCAAGCCATAGTAGGTAGCTACCATCAAAGTGAACTGGGATACACCCGGATGTAGAGGACCAGACGAGTGGGCACTTTAGTACTCGCGAGTACCTTTCTGCTTTCAGAACGACTAGTCAGAAATTCTCTGTCAAAGACGAGACAAAACAAAAATAAAAACAAAAGCAAACATGTCATTTAAATTTCATTTATTTTTTTATTCCTTCTCATTCTTTGTTCTTAAGAGTTCCTTTGCAGGCTATTTTTGTAATCTTCCATCTTTGAAAACATGTGATCTGCCTGCTGTTAAAATGTCTAACTCCTAGGGTTATAATTTCTGCAATATTTAGGAATCAATGCAACCTTCCTGACAAGTGTGTTCTGAGATGATTCCTGAAAAAGATTAATCTTACAACAAGAATTCATAGGGAATTATAAACATACCATTAAGAGAAGACACCTCTCAGCTTCTCACTCCTCAACAAGGTGAGAACATCAGAAATTCCTAAGGAGTGGAGCTTTTAAAAACACAGGGTCTAGAAACGTGGGGAAGCTTATGTGTTAGGTCCTAATGTGATTCAAAACAAGAATTCTAATTATTTGTTAATATTATTAATTAACAAATTAACAAATTACTTAGCCAGATTACACCGAATTATCCTAATAAGCTTGCTGAATGCTAGTTTACTTTAAAGATCCAGAATCCCAGTTCGCATGCAATGTTTCCAATTAATCCAGTTACTCAGCTTGTGAGTCAAAGTAGGAAGGATTTGTTTTTTTTTTTTTTTTTTTTTTTTTTTTTTTTTGACAGTTAGTTCGGTTTGTTTTGTTGTTTTTTTGTTTTTAAGCTGGGATTACTGTAAGTTTGCTCCTAGANTTTTTTTTTTTTTTTTTTTTTTTTTTTTTTTTTTTTTTTTTTGGTTCGGTTTGTTTTGTTGTTTTTTGGTTTTTAAGCTGGGATTACTGTAAGTTTGCTCCTAGATGCTTTAAGAATTTCACAACCACTGTAGAGCAAAGAAGCAGGGCAAAGGAATATGCACTGTGTCTTTTGCAGTGAGGAATTGTCTTGGTCTCTTAGGTATTCTTTTGAAAATTGAAACTAAAATAGAACTCCCTTGCAAGAGAATGATGACAACTTTAAAAAGTCCAATAGACGTGAATGGATAAGAATAGTTATTCAATCCTATTAACGTGAATGCAAATATCTCACCAATTCGCCTAATATAGCTCACCAACAAAGTGTGCACGCTCTAGACAACTTACTTATGCTAGCAAAGCTCCTCCAAAATTAAACCATTCTTTCATCAGCTGAAAATATTTGCACTATGTTTTCCTCCCACAAAAACGGTATTACATCATTGCAATTATGAAACTAGTGGGACACTCCTTATTACCAGAAATGGTTAGATTTCCAATTAGCCATATCACTGCCTCTCATGTAGCTAAGAGATAAATGACTAAATGCATCAAAGGAATGGTATGTACAAGCAGTAATTGGCGCTAACTTCAACAAGTTCTTAGAGTCCACACATTCAGGTGTAATATATCCTGAGAAAAAGTATACACTGACAGAAAAAAAAAACCAAAACCTATGATTCTAGTGAAACAGAGGGCCATAAGATTTGCAAATCTAATATTTCTTCGGAGACATATTGTTTTGAACAAACATTCTGTTGTGAGGGACATAGAAAAAAGATCTGGGAGGGGCTTATGCAGGGGAATGAACATGATCATAACGAGTTATGTGAACCTCTCAAAGAATTAACCAAATTTTATATATATATATATATATATATATATATATATATATATATATATATATATCACATGCTATCCTGAATGTCCCCTATACCCTCTCCCAGCCCTGCCCACTCACTCCCACTTCTTGGCCCTGGCGTTCCCCTGTATGGGGCATATAAAGTTTGCAAGAC
>NC_034593.1:71199161-71200334 GCF_900095145.1 Mus pahari
TTTCTCTAGCTGCTCCATTGGGGACCCTGTATTCTATCCTATAGATGACTGTGGTCAAACAATTTTTTAATTAGATATTTTCTTCATTTACATTTCAAATGCTATCCCGAAAGTCCCCTATACCCTCCCCCTGCCCTGCTTCCCAACCCACCCACTCCTGCTTCTTGGCCCTGGTGTTCCCCTGTACTGGGTCATATAAAGTTTGCAAGACCAAGGGGCCTCTCTTCCCAATGATGGCCAACAAGGCCAAATTGTCTATCAAAGTCTACCACAATATTAAGTTCTTTAAATACATTGTCACACTTAGTCCTCTGCACAGTTCTGACATAGTGACTAGAACATAGCTTGTCATCAAATACTCAGTGAATGGCCAGTAATGAACAGGTAAGGTGTTGGAGGAGGCACTAGAGTGCCTATGTTTTAGATCAGCACAGGGAGGCTGAGAATGTTAGTGGTGGCAACATACAGAGGCAGGGTTGTAAGACAGGACTACCTAATCAATTCCAATGCCTGTGCTTCCACACTTCATAATATGACCCTTTAATGTTCTTTTTTTTCTAAATAAAATAAAACCCTTCAGCAGCCTTTTAGACACATCAAATTCAGACTTGAGAGTAGGTGTGGAAGCAGAGAGGAGGTGCATCTTTTCCATCTTGGAAAAGCTGGCAATTGACTACAAATAATGCTCAGTGTTAACAGTGAGCCATGGGTCTTTCTTTCTGTAGATCCATATAACCTCTTAGCTGTTTTTTAAAATCCAAATAGTCTACTCTTTAAACTCACATGGATACAAAACCTTCTCTGATTTTAACTTATTTGAGTGCAAATCTCATCCTGATCAGATCACTACCATATCCTGTCTATATTTATCACCCTTGTGATTTGCTTTGCTGCCAAAATTGTAATGTGGTAGGCTGAGAGCTTATAGCTACAGTATGGTGAAATGAAAAGGATAGATTGTTAATAGATCATAAAATTTATGCACTATTTACTTTCCCAAAGACCTAAACATGTTTAAGGTATAAAATACGTCTATTCAATCACAGAGGGCTTGTTCATGTTCTAGTTACTGAAGTTGGAATCATAAGAGGGAAATAGAGCTACACACACACAAACACACACACACACAGAGAGAGAGAGAGAGAGAGAGAGAGAGAGAGAGAGAGAGAGAGA
>NC_034593.1:71200345-71209641 GCF_900095145.1 Mus pahari
AGAGAGAGAGAGAGAGAGAGAGAGAGAGAGAGAGAGAGAGAGAGAGAGAGAGAGACACCACTTTGGGTTTTAAGGGTACATATTTCAAGATACCAAGGCATCTGTTATAAAATTAGACTTTCCAATTTTTAAGAAGTTACCCACCAGAGATCATGGTATTTTCCCCTTGGTGGGGCACTGTGTCCTTCACAATGCAGCTAGACATTCTGGCAGAATAAACATAAAGCAGTCCATGGGAGTGTTAAGTTCATTTCAGCAAGTTATAGAACACAAGAAAGATAGTAGTCATCCCCCAACAGTTCCATATACACATATCTCTTCTTGACGTACTTAGATCCTTTTTTCCCCTCATTTCTGTATGAGATTTAGCAGTCATGGTACCCTGAGGTAATATAAAGGAAGAAGAAAGACAAAGAACAACATTTATTTCCATCACATTTCCTCCCAAATTTTAGTGAGTCTAATTAAAATTATTCAGTCAAGTTTTCCTGTAAGACAAGTAGATAGAAAAATAAATGGGTTGTCATGGTTTCATTGAACAGTTGGGAACAGACGAATGATGTTTGAGTTAAATGACTAGCCCTCATTATACAACCATTTAGTGACAGCTGAGGTACTAGAATCTGGAGTCTAGATTCTTAGCTAGGTGAATTTCCCACTACATGAGATGAATTCACAACTTAACTTTCAACATTTGACATGTGCTACATTTAGGATATTTCATTTTTAAAATAGATGTTATATAAAACCCTTGCTCAGTCTTCCACAAACATTGCAGAAACAAATAATAGAAAAATTATATAAAATGAGAGTTCAGGCTGAGTCAGACTTCCTGCCTGCCTCCCAAATGGTTTTCCTAGACTATTCAAGACACAGGACAGACTCTTAAATTGTTACTGTCCAAACCCTTGTTCCTTTCCCCTGAGAACATGGAGGCGGGCCAAACACTCACTTTGACACTGCTGGGACTACAGTCTTACTTTATAAAATGGGTCATGGCATGCTTCTGGGGTGTCTGAAGGATGCTATAGGCTTTGACTACGAAGACTGAAGTTGAATTTCACATTCTAGATGATTTCAGTGGTCCCTTGCTAGACTTTACATGGTCACTCACACAGCAGGTAGACTCCTAGTTAGTTTCAGAAATAAAAGGAGGCGTCCTTCACAATTAACTTCTTTCTTACCCCCTTCTTCTCTATGTTTTTGCTGGTAATACTGAAGAACTGTAATTTTCATATTTTATTTTTATTAGGGGAATTCTACAGACTCAACTGACTCCCTTTCAAACATATATATTGAAACTCTATCCAGGCCCACCCAAGTGATAGAGTTTAGAGATGTGTCCTTAGGTAAGATTATAAAGGTTGTGCACTCATGATAAGATTCTAGATCTTACAGGAAGAGACATAAGAGAGACTTTTCTTACAGTTTTGACTTTGTGAGGATCCAGTGAGAAGAGGCTAACAATGAGCCATAATGGTCACTATCTAGGTCACAGTGCCAGCAATACAATCTCAGGCTTCTTCAGAACTGTAGAAAGATGAATTTGTGTTGTTGAATCCATACAGTACATAGCATTTTGATATAGATGACTAAGCTATAAAGACAAAGTGTTATGTCACCATCTCCCTAGAGTCATCAGTGCTAATTAATGAATGAACACCTCTTAGAACTGTAAAAGATAAGATTAGTTCTTTGTTCAGTACTCAATTCTAATATAGTGGTATATATTTCATCATAGAATAAGAAAATAGGAAATTTCCTGGTTGAAACCAAACATATTCCTAATTGGACATAAAGAATTTTACAGAGAACCCTCCATTGTTTAGTTAATACAATAGAAGGATGGCTGCTTTGTCCTGTTGATCTGTGCTGGAGGGGACAAATGTGCAGTGTCACTGGGTACGATGTATTCTTTTAATGTTCATGTTCATGGGGAAGATTTATGCCTGTGCTGTTAATGGTCTCTTGACTGGCTGGTGACTTCTTGTCTGCTTGTTCCCACATGCATTGCTGCCTGTGTTTGTTTGTTTGTTTGTTTATTTATGTAATTTCCAACTGTAGTTGACACACTGTCTGCACATACCAGTCACATTGCAGACACCTGGGTCTAGATCACAAGATGCTCCTGGAAAGCATCAGCATACAAAGGTAGGCTAAGTGCAGACATCAGCTGACATAGGTAGGACTCAGGTACATTGTTGTGTAGAAATGTAGGAGAAAGAGTCCTAAAACTAAAGACATAGTAAATCTTAGGTTTCTCAAGAAACTCCTAATACTTAGAAGATTCATAGGATGCCTCCCCAAGGTTATACAACAGAGAACCATTCTTGGGAGGCAAGACTGTGGTCAGTAGATCTTCCTGCAGATAGTGAAGAAAGTGTCCATGGATGGAGCTTTCTTTGAGTTGCCTATCTTCTTGTAAGTGGTCTTCTCTTCATACTTCTGTAAGCAAAGCAAATAAACTAACTGATTCACTAAGCTAGACTGAGTTCCATCTCTAGTTGGTGTTTTGTCTTAGATGACTAGATATTTGTATATGTCCTTGCAGGGAAAGTCATACAATGTATACTCAAAATATTTAACCTTAAGATAGCAGCATATAGCTTTGTGATCTCAAAATACACAGTGGAAACGCTAATGTATCGCAATATTTAATGAATATGTAAAATTCAAGATGTCTATGGATTTGTTTTATTTGACATAGTAAACATGCTTCTTTTTACTATCCAACAGTTACATCACTAAAACAATAAAGCATCATACTACTTATGTTTTTGTAACTTCTTATATCAGTGTTTAGTAAGCCCCAAGCAATTCTGAGAAATGCAAAATTTTATTGCCCTTAGAAAGTATTTATTTTCTGATGTCTTTCTTTAACTTTTTTCATTTTGTGTGTGTGTGTGTGTGTGTGTGTGTGTGTGTGTGTGTGTGTGTGTGTGTGTATTAGGATGTACAAACCGTGGTGATCATGTGAGGGTCAGAGGGCAGCTTTGTGGAGTTGGTTCTCTCCTGCCACATTTTTTGTGGGTTCTGGAGCTCCAGCCAAGTTGACTGGCTTTCATAGCAAGCACGTTTGTCTGGGAGCCATCTCAGTGGTTCTAAATGGTTTTCATCCTTAAGCCAGCTTGTTCTACTGGGTCAGTGAGCTCCTAGTATTAAAATAAGAGATGTGATTTTTCCTTAAGTAGGTTGACATTCATAATTAAATGTTTCCTTGGCTTTACTATGAGGTCAGTGTCTACAGTTCTTCATTTCCTTTTCTTGGCTTCCAGTAATCTATTACTAAAATATATCTATATGATGTGTATTCCTATCTTAATTGCAGATTGGACCAGATCTCAGTGGAGTAAGCAAGCCCAGCAAAGGCACACATTCATATATTGCTCCCTGCTTCTTTTCTGAGGGTGCAGTGTGACTACTACCTCAAGCTTCTGCAGCCACACATCTTTTCTGCTTCGAACTGTATCCTGAACTGTGAGTGAAAGGAAACCCATTCTTTCTTAAGTTGCTTTTCACAGAGCAATTTATCACAGAAATGGACAAAGAAACTAAGACAATAAACTTTAAATTTCCTGTTTCAAATACTTTGAGTGATCTATCTGTATTTTTCTTATTTTTTTTAGTCCATTTTTAACCAATATTATATCTGTGGATATAACAGGACCTATAAAATAGTGTGTCCTTTAAATTGTGGTAACACAGATGGAACAGCAGACTGTTAAGGAGAATAAATAAGACAGTCATGGACAGAATGAAACCACACGCTCTCATTCATACATGGAATCTTAACATGTTGGCATTATTGAAAGTTGAGAGACAAATGGTAGTTTCCAGAGACCAGGGAGCATGTCAGCAGAAAGATGTGATGACAGGCTACTTAATAGGTCCTAAAAGACAGATGAGAGCAACAAGTTGCACCATGCTTTTCAACAACAGAATGACAAGAGATAATTATAATGAGTAACATGATGCTGTAACTCTCAAAAGGCTGGGAGAAAAAGAATTTTGAAAATTTTACCATAGAGAAATGAAAATTATTTGAGATAGTTATGTCTAACTTGATATAAATATAAAATACATATATTTATAGATATGTAACATGGCATTTCCATCTACTATATGAAGCTTATAAAATAAACTTGGAGGGATGGTGGGGAAGGATAGGAGAGAAGGCTAGATGGCCAAGAAAATGAAGACAATATTGAGGAGGTCGGAGCATCTCCAGGACAAGATAGAGACCTGGGATAAGGGAGGTGCCCAAGAATCAATGGGGTTGACCTTAGCTGAGACTCACTACACTGGGGATATGGAACCTGAAGAGGATACCTCCTGTAGCTGGACAGAAACCCCAGTGGAGCGACATCAACCTACCCACAAAACTTTCAACCCAAAATTTATCCTCTCTACAAGTAATGTAGGCAAAGGGGAGGGATCAGAGACTGAGGGAATGGTCAGCCAGTAACCTGCCCAACTTGTGACCTACCCCATGGGCAAGCACCAATCCCTAACACTATTAATTATACTCTGTTATGCTTGCAGACAGGAGCATGCTGTTCTCTGAGAGGCTCCACGCAGCAGCTGATTCAGAAAGATACAGACATCCACAGCCAAAAAGTGGATGGAGCTTGGGAACTGTTTTTGTTGTTGTTGTTGTTGTTGTTGGTGGTGGTGGTGGTGGTGGTTTTTTGAGACAGGGTTTCTCTTTATAGCCCGGGCTGTCCTGGAACTCACTTTGTAGACCAGGGTGGCCTTGAACTCAGAAATCTGCCTGCCTCTGCCTCCAGAATGCCTGGATTAAAGGCATGCACCACCACACCCAGCTCAGCTTGGGAACTATTATGGAAGAATAGGAGGAAGGATTGCAGGCCCAGAAGGGGATAGGAACTCCACAGGAAGACCAACAGAATGAACTAACCTGTATGCTTGGGACTTATAAACCACCAAAGAACAAAAACAGGTTGGACCTAGGCCTCCCTGCACATATGTAGTAGATGTGCAGCTTGACCTTCATGTGGTTCCCAAAATACTGGAGCAGGGTGTGGAGGGGCTGCTATCTCAAAAGCTGTTGCTTGTAAGTAGGATATGTTCTTCTAGCTGGGCTGTCTTGTCTGGCCTTGATGGGAGAGGAAGCACCTAGCCTCCCCATAGACTTGAAGTTTCGGGGTGATGGTAGGATACCCAAGGAAACCCCTATTCTCTCAGAAGAGAACAGGAGGGGAGATGGGGGAAAGTTTGTAGGAGTGGAGCAGTGAGTAGGATATAAAGTGAATAAGTAAAAAAGTAAATTAAAAACATTAGAAAGCACTTATACTTAGTACTTAAACAGTTACACTTTTACAAATGTAGAAATCCTAAATAATGATAACTACAGAAAAAAGTTATAGTTTCTGTGCTTATCAGTCTTCAGTTGGTCTTTATGCTTGGCTCGTGAGAATAGTCCAGGCCTGTCCTCGTTGCCTGTAATAGGGAAGTCCTAAAGCCCAACTTTCTGATAAAAATGTCAATTTTCCAATTGGATCTGACCTGAAAGTCACCCTTATGTTCTGACTGTCAGGCTGTTTGTGACACAGTTTTTTCACACATGCTCCTGAGCCAGGACTGCCAATGGTTTCCAAGTGTGTGACTTCACTCTTTGTATACAAGACCCGTGCCATGCTCTGCACTCTGCACGTGGAGCTAGGGTGAACCGAACAGCACCAAAAGTAAAAAAAAAATCAGCATCATTCTCTCCATGCAGAGCTGGATTCTGTGTTTCAAAGCCTGTGTTATTAGTAAACCCCAATTCAGTTATTAATACTGATTGATTATAGCCTTGGTGAATGAGCTGAGCTCAACTAGGAGAGAAGAGCCACTGTGCTTAAATAGAATCTATCATGGCTTCTCTGTCTCAGTGTGACTTGCAAATAGAAGTGCTTGCATATTTTTACATACTTCAACCTTTTAGTATTCCAAAGTGGAATATTAAAAAATTAAGAGTCTGCTGCACAGCACAGGACAACTGTGTTCGACAGTGAGTATCAAATCCTGTCTACTCTGGGGATTACTGAACTCTGCTAAATGTGGAGTGAACAGACAGCTGCTTCTGTTGTTTCTCTTTCCACTGCACAGTGATGAATTTACAAATGATGGTGCCATTTGAATATTGCACCACATCCATTCCTCTTCTGGTGAAAACTGAAGCTCAAGCAAACATCTACTGCCTTAATGATTTAGTCAATTGAAAGCGAATTAACATACCACTATTCAAGCTGAAACCACTTGTTTGTCAGGATGTCTCAAACTGTCTCATAAATAATTTTCAAATAAGATTTGGGCTAAAATAGTGTTTTCATATACAAAAATCCTCAAATTGTAGGATTCAGTTGTGATTTGGATTTAAATAGCTTAAATAACCAACACTAACAAAACATTCCTGTCTAATAAATTCTGCTGCAGTTCCAAACCCATCCCTAAGGTCTAAGGATACATTGACTGTTCAAATAAAGAATAAACTTACCTTTGTAAATCTCTTAAAGGGGAATATTCAGTGGATAATTTATTCATTAAGAAATTTTTATTTGCTGTCTGGTTGATGCTGGGGCAGGCCCCTAGTTGAAGACTAGGGACTCCCTAGTCCTTGAAGACTCCTTATCCCAATACAACCTAGAGGACCAATTACACTCAGAGCAGTTGGTAAGAACACTTCCATCACCATCCCAAATCCCACTGAAATTGGGTATAGGACAAGGATGCCTGCTATCTCCATATCTATTCAATATAGTACTCGAAGTGTTAGATAGAACAATAAGACAACAAAAAGAGATCAAGGAGATATAAACTAGTAAAGAAAAAAAAAATAAAAGTATCACTATTTGCAGATGATATAATAGTATACATAAGTGACACCAAAACTCTCCCAGAGAACTCAGCTGATAAACAACTTCAACAAAGTGGCTGGATATAAAATTAACTCAGATAAATCAGTATCCTTCCTTTATACAAAGTACAAAGGATAAACAGGTTGAGAAAGAAATTAGGGAAACCATTCACAAAAGGCAGAAATAGTATAAAATACTTTGAGGTAACTCTAACTAAACAATTGAAAGACCTGTATGACAATAATTTCAAGTCTCTCAAGAAAAAATATCAAAGAAAATCTCAGAAAATGGAGAGATCTCCCATGCTCATGGATTGGCAAAATTAACATTGTAAAAATGGCCATCCAAGCAAAGGCAATCTATAGATTCAATGCAATCCCCATCAGAATCCCAACACAATTCTTCAAAGACATGGAAAGAGCAATTCTCAAATTCATCTGGAGAGGCACAAAACCAAGAACAGCGAAAATAATTCTTAACAATAAAAGAATGGCTGGAAGAATAACCATGCCTGACCTCAAGCTGTACTACAGAGCAATAGTGAGAAAAACTGTATGGTATTGGTACAGAGACAGACATGTTGATCAATGGAATAGAATTGAAGACCCAGAAATAAAACCACACACTTACAGTCACTTGATCTTTGACAAAGATGCCAAAAATATACAGTGGAAAAATAAAAGTATCTTCAATGAATGGTGTTGGTCTAACTGGCTGTCTGTATGTAGAAGAATGAAAATAGACCCATTTTCGTCACCTTATACAAAGTTCAAGTTCAAGTGGATCAAGGATCTCAACATAAAACTAGATAACACTGAATCTAATAGAAGAGAAAGTGGGAAAGAGCCTTGAACTCATTGGTACAGGGGGAAAATTCCTAAACAGAACTCCAATGGCTCATGTTATAGGATCAAGAATTGATAAATGGGTCCTCATTAAACTGGAAAGCTTCTGTAAGGCAAAGGACATAGTCAATAAGACAAATTGGCAACCTAGAGATTGGGAAAAAAAAATTTCACTAACCCCACGTCTGATAATATCCAAAATATATAAAGAACTCAAGAAGCTAAACACGAAAAAAAACCAAACAACCCAGTAAAAAAAATGGGGTTTAGAACTAAACAGAGATTTTACAACAGAGGAATCTTGAATGGCTGAGAAGCACCTAAAGAAATCTTCCAAGTCCTTAGTGATCAGAGATATGCAAATCAAGACAACCCTGAGATTCCACCTTACACCAGTTAGAATGGTTAAGATCAAAACCTCAGGTGACAACACATGTTGGAGAGAATGTGGCAAAAGAGGTGGGATTGCAAACTGGTACAACTACTCTGGAAATCAATCTGGAGGTTCCTCAGAAAATTGGAAATAGATCTACCCAAAGACCCAGCTATACCACTCTTGGGAATATACCCAACAGATGCCCCACCATGCCACAGGGGCATGTGTTCCACTATGTTCATAGTGGCCTTATTTGTGATAGCTAGAATCTGGAAACAACCCAGATGTCCCACAACAGAAGAATGGCTACAGAAAACGTGGTTCATTTACATAATGGAATACTACTCAGCTATTAAGAACAAGGACATCCTGAGTTTTGCAGGCAAATGGATGGAACTAGAAAAAATATTTTTGAGTGAGGCAACTCAGACCCAAAAGGACTTGCATGGTATGTACTCACTAATAAGTGGATATTAGCCAAAAATAAAAGTACAACACACCCAAGATGCAGTCCATAGAACTCAAAAAGCTCAACAAGCTGATGTGCCCTAGTTAGGATGCCTCAGTCTCACTCAGGAGAGAGAAGAAAGCGATCACAAGTGGGGAGGGAGGAAGGGACCTGGGAGGGAAAGTAGACAGGATGGGAGGGGAGTGGTGGAGGAGAGGGGAACCTGATCTGATATTGGGTGAGGGAAGAGGACTGAAGCTTTGAGGATATATGTAAGCAGAGAGAATGGAAACAGGCAACCTCAGGAAATAGGAAGTTGGTGGGACCCTCCAGAATGCACCAGAGACCTGGGAGGTAAGAGACTCCCAGGACTCAAAGGGAGGGACCTTAGATGAAATGCTCAACAGTAGGTCAGTTTGCTTTCCCCTCTTTATTACACCCCTGTAATGCACAATAAAGATGAGAAAAAGATCAGCTCTCCTAGGGCTTCAATGGCCTAGGGAATATTGAAATACATCAAAATAACATCTTTCACTTGCAAAACTGAGGGGCCTTAAAAGACATTAGGTCCTTGCAACTTAAAAGTAGAACTTTAATGGGTTGAAATGGTGATTTATTCACAACAGCCAAGTACTTAAGAGACTTAAAGGAGCCTTCCAGGGGTTGTTGTGTACCATTCTGTGTAAACAACTTGGTGATGTCATTAGCTCTTTTTTTATTTTCTTTATTTACATTTCAAATGCTATCCTGAAAGTTCCCTATACCCT
>NC_034593.1:71213213-71234237 GCF_900095145.1 Mus pahari
TTCTTTAAGGAATTTTTCTGTTTACTCTTTAAGATCTTCTACAGATCTTCTACCTGATTAGCAGTGTTTTCCTGAAATTCTTTAAGGGATTTTGTGTTTTCTCTTTAAGGACTTCTACCTGTTTAGCAGTGTTTTCCTGAATTTCTTTAAGTGAGTTAATAATGCTCTTCTTAAAATCTTCTACCACCATCATGAGATATGATTTTAAATCCACGACTTTCTTTTCGGGTGTGTTGGGGTATCCAGGACTTGCTGTGGTGGGTGAACTGGGTTCTAATGATGCCCAGTGTTCTTGGTTTTTGTTAGTAAGATTCTTACGTTTGCCTTTCACCATCTGGTAATCTCTGATGTTAATGTTCTAGCTGTCTCTGGCTGGAGCTTGATCCTCCTGTGATTCTGTTAGCCTCTATCAGCACTCCTGGGAGTTCAACTCTCCCCTGAGTCCCAGGAGTCAGAGCACTCTCTGCAGGCATGCTCTCCTCTTGCAGGGCATGTGTCCAGAAGTCTGGAGCTCTTATCTATTTCATGAGTCCTGGGGTCAGAGACTTCCCTGTAGGCCGATTCTCCTCTGGCAAGGAAGGTGCAAGCTCAGCTTCCTGGCTGAGGATGAAGGCCCAAAAGAACCCTGTCCAAGAAGATCTGCTGCTTCTGTGGCCCATGTGCTCTCCAGTGATCATGAGGTCTTGGGTGTGCTAGGAGTCCTGAGGTGTGGAGAATCCTGTGGGGCCCTCAACGCCCTTGGCTGGGTTCATGTGGAGGGTGGTAGGGCTGGCCCCTACCAGAATTGATCCTAGCCTCTGGTTGGGTGGAGTTCCTTTGTCCCTGTTCCTGCTGGCACAAGACCCTCTACGATTCTTAGGAGCTGATGTTGCGTTCCACTCACCCTCTGGGGTTCTTGGCAGCCTCCACTGGGTTCAGGCAGAAGATGGAGGGGGCAAATTTGTAGATTCTCAATAAATTTCTTTGGCAGTTTATTTTTAAAAGTGATGGGTTCATAAAGAGCCTGCGTCTTCACTTCTGGAATTTTATTTGCCTACCAGGAGGAGTTTCTCTTTTCCTGTGACAACACGGAAGTGTCTGTTGTGCATCTATCTGAGAGGCACCAGCGTTTCTCAGAAAGAACAGGGGACATGCATTTCAGGGCATGGACATTCTTTAGCAGAGTTCTCAGTCAAAACAGAGACTTGAGCTTGGGAGCCAGGGGTGTAAGATGAGAAGTCCAAATGCATTCTTATCCAAAGCTGTTTCTGAAGAAACTACTTAATGATTTGGGAGGTCAATGAAGAGAAGTATAGCTCAGTGTTGAGAAGGGCTACTTTGCAGGGAGTTACCATCTTGATGAAAATAGATGGTGTGTAGAGACCTCCTGACTACAGAAGTGGGTAGTGTGGGCTCATCATCTAGAACTGTGAACATTTTTAAAAGTAAGGTGAGTCTAAGCATTTCAGTGAATTATTGACTGTAGTCTGAACGGATATGCACAAAATACACCTTGTATCCCAGTGAGTATACTTTGGATTACATCCAATAGTCAAGAGCAGCCTGACTTTTTAATTTTCAAGGCAGAAATCAGTTAATGGAATCAAAAATCACATTCCTTCAGTCAATAGCTGTTTATATAAATGCATATAGCTGCTTTCAGAAGTGGTTTTCCTTCATTGTCTACATTTGCATAATTTTATTGCCATGAAGCTTATTTCAAAGCAACAAAGGTTTGAAGTTCGGGCATGCTCTTTAATCAAGACTGTGGTTATGCATCTGGAATCATTTAGTTCTTTACTAAAGCAGGAATGAATATTTTGTGAAATTTCTGTGATTTTGATATTCTGCAATTTTTAAACCATCAAATTATTTCAAAATAATAATAATAAAAAAAATCCTCAAAGACCACGGGTTTTAGAATAACACTGCTTTTACTTTTCAGTGTTTTTAGGCTCTTAGACCACTGTTTCTTTGAGTCAGTGATGGTTACATCATTATAATAATGCCTTCATTGTGTCAAGCAGAGCAAGAAAGAGGCCTGGAAGCACAAGTACAAGATGTTTTATTCTTGATCCTTAATATATTCTAGAAGATGTCTGTTTCCCTTCCCTACTCCAAAATGCAAATAGGGCAACACTGGTGTTCATTAGATATGAAAGACACTCAGCAGGAATTTTGATTCTGTGAAAAAGAACCCACTATGCAGGCTTCAAAATCTTCCCTGAATGTTGACATCTTTATACATTTTCACATTTAGAAACTGACTTCTGTTTCTAAGATTTTTCTTTACATTTGTCTTTATCTGAAAAGATACAAAATCAGAAACTTGCACATTAGTGCATGAATAATAAAGGTCTAAAATTAAACGTATATACATGTCCTTAAAATATATGCCATCAGATTTGTTTCCTAAATCTGGAGGATGGAGTAATTGACTGCACAGTTCTCAAAATTGTTCATCAAATCCTCTTCTCTACCTCTGGAAGAGCATCCTACATTGGTTATGCAGCCTTAGGAGCAGGTCCAAAGCTTGCGGAGTCTGACAGAAAAGGAGCTGATTGACTGCTGTAGCCTTTCATTTTGCCCCCAGAATCCTCAGGTCTACATCTGATAAGTTTTGTTCAATTTTCCTTCTGAATATGGGCTTCATGAAATGTCTTGGTAGATATTGGTCTTGTTCTGTGAGGCTTTTGTTCTCTGTGTGCTTGCTGTGTTCAAAATGAACTTAGTTTTCAGTATCAACAGAAAATATATTTCACAATCCCTCCAGCGGATGCTTGAAACTGCTGAGTGCTGAAATATAAATGTCAGGTGTTTTTCCTAAACATACCTAAGGTACAGCTTAACCTATAAATAAATTAGGCACAGTAAAAGACTGACAATATTTAATAATGACCCAGAACATCTGTAGCAATAAAGCATCTATGGTTTGCTCTTGAACTTCCAATATGTCCCCAAAAGCCTGTGTGTTAAATGTGTTCCTATGGAGGACATTCATGGGACCTTTAAGAGATGTAGAAAAGTGAGAGACCTTTAGATCTTTGGGGACAGGATATGTCCAAGGGGATTGAAGAACCCCAGCCCTCCATTCTCTTCCTTACTTTCTGGTCTTAGGTGAATAGTTTTGGTTTTTAGTTATCTCTGGGATGTGTTTTCTCACTCAAGACCCACACCAACAGCTCCAAACCCGTAAGCGTGAGTAAACTCCACCCCCCTTTTTTTTCAGCTTGTAACTTAATTATGTCAGTTTTTTATGTGGTGGTAGAGAAGGAATAACAACAATCTCTTTCTCACTGTAAGTGATGTCAATGCAATTTCTCTTTCTCTTTTAACATATCTTTAAGGGATAATTTATGTCTAGGAGGACAGACTGAAATTTACATTTTGTTGCAATTACAGTACTCAGATGGCATACAGCTTAAAACTTATTTCAAAGAAGATTGAGGTTGACTGTACTGAAGATTCATAAAGAGAAACTAAGAGGAGACTGATTTACCTTGTTTATGTATTTTATTATTCCCAAGTTAAGAATGCTTTTGAAAAATGCATATATATATCAGTGTACACATATGCACACACACTCATACACATGCACACACATGTATGCACTCACACATACACATACATAAATACACACACACATATATGTGTATATATATATACATATATATGTATATATATCTATATACATACACTCACACATACACATGCACATACACAAACATACATGCTTATATACACATCCACTATTTTTCATATTTACCAAATATACTCCCAAAATGCTTTTACCACTACTCATGTCAGTTACCATATAGTATTAGTCTTAGTTTTAATACAGAATAGTCTGTATTTATTTCACATACTTATCTATTCAAACGTTTAGTTAGGTTTGAGGATATGGTTATTTTGGATTTAAATAAATATTATTTTTTATTCTAAATATAATTTTTGTAAACTGTGACCTCAAAGAAAAGAGTCAGCAGCGGGAGATGGGGTGTGCTTGAAATAGGTCTTTGTAAACTGCAGGGAATATCTTTCACTTAGAAAAGGAAAACATCAGGAGCTCACCCTCGAAATAAAGAGAAGTAATGCAGTACTGAGTTACAGAGAGTGGGAAGTTGTCTTTCTCTAACTACATTTACTCTAAAAAAGAAGAGAATGGTTATATTTATGCTTTGTAGTCATTGCCAAATTTTATTTTAATCAGTTATGCTCATTAACACTATCTAAGCACCGTGGTTACTGATTTTAATGAAAAGATTTATACTCTTTTTGCTTGCTTTCATTCAATATGTTTTGATGCTGTCTCCTTTGCCAACTTCTCCAAGATAACCCCCACTCTTTCTTAACCACCCAACTTTATGTGCTGTCTCTCAAAACTAAAAAACAATGCAAAAACAAATAAAACAAAAACAACCAAACAAACGTACCAAAAACCCACCAAACAAAAAAACAAAGAAACAAACAGAAAACATGAAGTTGGTTTTGTGTTGGCCTGCTACTCCTGAGAACTGGGGCCCATACTTGACACTGTTAATGTGGCCAAGAACCTGAGACTAGATAAGTCATGGCCATAGGAGAAATCCTCCTGCTATTTCCTTTCTCAACATAACATTTTTATTGATTCCCTGGGAATTTCACATCATGTATCCCTATCACACTCACTTACCAGTCTTTCAATGTTCCTTCCACAGATCCCTCACTCCAAAACAAGTAAAATTAAAAATAAGGATAAAAATAAGGAAAAAGTGCAATTTGTGTTATCTATTGACTCACTGGAGCATGGCCAAACATTCAGTGGTCTGCCCTTCCAAAATAGAACTGTAAAATGGCCATAGACCTTAGTAGAGCCCCAAATCTTATCACCATTGACTCCGTGATGGAATTACCATTTAGGCCACAAAACTCAGCATGTAGACAGCACAACCGGCCAAAAGGAAAACAAAGCACAAAGAGACACATGGCTTTAGTCTTTTTTTTCAAAACATTAGAATGGAACCAAAAGCCATAGCTCAGTGATAATACATAGCCTTTTCTAGGTCTGGACCATAAAGAAGCTAGCATAATATTCGAAATTCATTTACACTGTGCCTGTAGTTTCCATTTAGTCTGTACACGGGCATGTGATAATTGGCTTCAGTAACCACAAAAGCAGTGTCCTTGTTTCAGAACTGGCTCTTTGCTTGACCTCAGGCCAGGACACGGATAGTGGGGAGAAGTGTTACATATCACATGAAGGGTGGGCAATGGCTGCTCAATTAGAACATCAGTAAGTTACTTTCATACACAGAAATATCATGATCTTTATCTTGTTTTTTCAGCAAAATTGAATAAAGCAAATTGATGAATACAGACTGAGCCGAAATAGACTAAATTTCAAATATAAGAAACGTACAGTGACCTCCACAAAGTGCTCCTGCTGGCTAAGCTATACTCCCCCACAGGTGTGTAGGCAGTTGCTTGTTAGCACAAAGACTGACTTAACCTTCTGTGGTCAACTATGTTGTTGGCAAGCTGCTCACTTTTAAGTATAAAAATGTGAATGTGAGTGATCTTTTATATTCCTAATTCTTGAGACTGTATCGTCCCACTGAAAAGGCCAAGAGATTAAAAACTAGATGAATCACTCTGTAATAAAAGCATCCGGGCGTCAGTGAGTTTAAGTACCATTTACAAGGAAGGAGTGGGAGTGGGAGGGATGTAATTCCACAGAGGAAGAAGTAGTCCTCCGAACTGCACCTGTCAACAGAATCTGCTTTAGAATGTGCTTGCAGACGGAGTTTAAATGGCTTAGCAGGTACCAGGAGGCATGCTATTAACAGTGGATAATGGAAAATAATCTCCAAAACGTATTTGCTTTTCTACTTGATATGCTCTTTGTGTAGCAACCAACCAAAGTGGGCATATTATAATTCTCATGCCATGCTAATTTAATTATGTTCTCTATTTACAGAGCTTACCAAAAGATTTTATGGTGGAGTCAGAATGTTTTGCAGGGAAGGACATTTTGATTTGTTCTAGTTTATTCACAGGGAAAAAAATTAACCTACATTACAAATAAACTTCTGTTCATGCAAGAGGATTAAGCAGATAGGAACAGATACAATAAAGGGTATGTGTCAGAGGAGGCGTGATTCACCGTGTAGCACAAAATGTGACCCGAACTCTTCTGATGCATAATGTTCTGCTTCGAGTTCTAACATTTGTAACACTGTCAGCAGCCCTGTATGGCATCTGTTGCCCAAGCATGTCATCTAGATGTTGGGAGCAGACTCATGGAATGCCCTTCCAGGCACAAGAGAAAGAGGTCATAAGAAGGTAGAGAACACACTGATGGCTTGACATTCTTCTTTTTGCACATTCATTGGTGACATGTTCCTTTTTCCAAAGCCCACCTGATTACCAAACACGACCAAAGTCAAGATTGTGGGATGGGTCCTGTAAGTGGAACAGCCAATATTCTGACCATCTTCTACCCTGTGGTCCAAAGGTAGCTGATGGGATCTTTCAAACAAATTTAAGCCCCAGGTCAGCAACATCTTGATCTTTAAGGAGGATAATGCTTGGAAAATGTTATCTGACACTTAGAAACACAGTGTCAGTCATCATTATAGCTAAAGTATGTTTAAAGATAATTGGGTTTTTGTTGGTCTTGTAGTGATTTTTTTGTTATTGTTTGGTAAATGCTTTTTGTTTCTTTTACGTGCTACTATTTTTTTTTTTTATTTAGAAGAAAGAATTTAGATTGAGGATTCAAATGCTTCTAGAGACCTGATGGAAACTAACAATACTCCATTTTTCTTCATACTTTAGAAGGGGCAGAGAAAGGGACAGGGAAAGAAGTAGCATGCATTTTCTTCCTTCCTTTCTTTTTTTTGTAATAATAAAACCTTAAGATTCCAGTTAATTAATTATAGTTAATCTAATTAAAGTAGCATTCAACTGCAAACTTTTACTTTAAAATTGAATAAGAATTTGCAAAGTTATTCATGTTTTTTTTTTTATGTCTGTTAGCTTTAGAGAATTTTTAGAATCTAAATTTCTGTTTTCAGTACAAAACATTGCTCAAAGCACCTGTCTAGTGATTCTTTTTACAGTCAAACAGTGGATGGTGCTTGGGGACTCTTATGGAAGAATGGAAGGAAGGATTGTAGCCTCTAAGGGGATAAGAACTCCATGGGAAGAAAAACAGAGTCAACTAACCTGGACCATTGGGGTTCTTAGAGACTGAACCACCAACCGAAGAGCATACACAGACTGGACCAGGATTCCCTGTATATATGTCACAGATGTGAAGCCTGGTCTTCATATGGGTCCCAAACAACTGAAGTGGGGACTGTCCCAAAAGGTGTTGCCTGTATGTGGAATATGTTCTTCTAGGTAAGCTGCCTTGTCTGGACTAAGTGGAAGAGAATGTGCTTAGTCTCATAAAGACTAGATGTGGGAATGTAGGGGGAGGATACTCAGAGTGTCCCCACTTGGTCTGAGAAGGGGATGAGGGTTAGTGGGCAAAGGATCTTGGAAAGGGGTGGCAAGTAGGTGGACAGTGAATGAGATGTACAGCAAATAAGTTTAAAAAAAAAAAAAAAACCAAATCCCTAAAGACAGTGTTGACCTTTAAAAAATAATTCTAGTTCTCTTACTAAAACAATATTGAAATATGATTCTAAAAGAGTGTGTGATAAAGAGACCATAGCATATCTGGGTATTAGGTTAAGTACTTTTGAATTAATTTTTACGCTTAGAAAATGCTTCTGTATTGGCAAAATGATAACATTTCTGGAATCAATATTCATAAGGCTTCTTTGAATTTGACTAACAAAGGACTAGAATATCTTTGAAATATTAAAGGTTACAGTAAATAAAGGTGAGGGGGAACGTTTTAAATGACCAGAGAACATGATCCTTACATGTAAAATTCATAAGCAAATTTTTCATGAAATACCTAGTATTTCTCTGTGCTGACATTTGGGGCTGAATTTTGGCCTTGTTTCAGGGTCACTGGTTAAATGCCAGAGGTTTCACGCATCAAAGGCCAGCAACTCTGGCTTCAATGAACACAGTGCTATCAGTTAAGCTTTCTATGCTCCCCAGTCCCTTCCTGGACAGAGCAAAGCTCCAACACACAAAAATAAGTTAGAGGGCGCTTTTTAGGAAATTAGAAAATTATAGTCGGAGTATTTCAAAAATAAACTTGCTAGTACACATTCTTTCCCCACCCTCCTCAGAGTGACAAGATTGACACCGGTATAACTGTCTTAATTTGAACCCTCACCGCTCAGTTCTCCAGCCTTCAAGAACCACCAAAGTTGAGGCTTCTCCTGGGATGCTGTGACAGGATGGTATTGCTTAACCTTTCTGCTACTTTGTAGCCTCTCCTAACAGTCATTGATTATCTCCAGGCACCGCAGCTTGAATGTGATCCACTCTCCAATCTCACAGTTGACCCCTATTTCCCTGGCAGCACCAAAGTTGTCTGATGTCAACACTTGCATGTCTCTACTCTCCAGTGTTCTGTTCCTCCCTTTCTTTCTCCCTTCCTCTTTACCCATGCTTGATTTTTTTCTATCACAATTCTATCTGCATGACTCATGGCTCTCTATTTTATCTTTTCTATGTACCTTTGGGTATGAGAAACAAAGTAAGGTTGGAAATATCATCAATAGGGAAGCATTAAGAAGGGGAATTGCCTATCATACTCGGAGAACACATGGGGAGAAAGCAGAAGCAATCTCCTCAGCCAGCGGAGTGTGTAATCAGTCCTCACTAAAACCTTGACTTCACTTGGCTTTCCAGGGCTGTGTAGTTGAGGGCTGTGCCGAACAGTTCCATTTCAATCCCTGCTTTCTCTCCCAGGGGAAAAATAAAACCAGAAGACTGGGGTCCAACTCTCCAACATACATTTCTTATGAATACCAAATTGTATGCTGGGATGTGGCCATGGAAACAGGACTACAGTGTGGCTTCAGACACATTAAAGTCAGAAAGGAATATAAAGTACAAAACACTCTATTGAATGCACTGAGAATTAAAAACAGGCAAGTAGAGAATCACTTATCAATTTATAAATGGAATGATTTATAAATTTTCTTAGTATTTTTTTTTAGCATTTATAATAGTATAGGCAGGTACCCATATTTAAAGTGCCTTCTCCTAGATGGCCCATTTCATTCATTAGAAATTATAATGTTGCTGGGCAGTGGGAGCACTTGGGAGGCAGAGGCAGGTGTAGTTCTGAGTTCGAGGCCATCCTTGTCTACAGAGTGAGTTCCAGGACAGCCAGGATAGGGTTTCTACACAGAGAAACCCTATCTCAGAAAACCAAAAAAAAAAAAGAAAGAAAGAAATTATAATGTTGTCAAGGTGCCCTGTAGAAACAGTGCTTAAATAACAATAAAACAGATATGTACTCAATACATTTTGCGTTGCATAGTACACAAGGAAGGAAGGTAGATTTTGCATTTTTGATAGAAGTTTATTATAGAATTATAAGAATAATGAAATTATAGAGCACACATTTGCTCCTAAGAGCACAGAGTGAAAAGAAGACAGGTGAATGTGTGGAACTGATGACTTTATAGAGGCTCAGTGTAGAGGAATGAGAGTGTGAAGCTCCAGCCATTGAAGCTGTGTGTGTGTGTGTGTGTGTGTGTGTGTGTGTGTGTGTGTGTGTGTGTGTGAGTCTCACCTAATGGTCTTGGTGAGTCCTGAAAAAATTCTCCTCTTACTTGCATGAAAACCAGTAACCATTCCTTCTTTGGTAGGCTTTCTCTCAGAGAAACTACTTAGCTAGAGCCTAACCTGCTAGGAATTCAGAGCCTTGCTTTTGGGGAGTAAGGGAAGTGTCTATGTACTATATAGCAGCCACCGGATTTTATGGAATAGCTGGAACCACTCAGACTCGGGGAATGCTCACAGCACAGAACCATAGACTCCCTGAATGAGTAAATACTAACTGGAATCTGAAGGCATCCCAAAGGCCCAAATTGCTAAAGGCTTAGTCAGCAGACTGTGGTGTTAGTGGGATATAGAACATTATAGGAGGGTCAGGTCACTGGAGTGCTCCTTTAAAGGGGATTGGGGATACAAGCTCCTGTCCATTTCTCTCTTTGTTCCATGGCTATGATGTAGAGGGAAGATTTACTCTGTCATGTGCTTCCTGCTCTACCACAGGCTCAAAGCAATATGGCCAACCAACTTGCACTGTGAGCTGTACAACCACTAGCTATTTCATTTATTTTAAGTGGATTACATCAGCTATTTTGTCACCCTCTTGGAAAGCCAACTTTCACAGTTCCTTATCTCACTGTCTACACATTACTAGAAACATGTTTATAGAAATTGCTTTTATACAATACTTGCTTGGAACTACCAAAAGATTGAAATCACTTGTAATATAGGAGAATTCAGACAAAAAACAAAGCCCACTTGATTTGTATTCATGTCCTTGGATGTAAGGTGAGGGGAGTCAGTTTTCTTTTCTAACAGTACTCTGCCAAGCAGAGGGGGTTAGATTTTGCTAGTGTGAATCTTTCCAGAGGAGGATAATGAAAGAAAGCCTAAGTGAGGTTAAGACAGCCATGATCACTGCAGTTCCCAAGGACTGATAAAGAACTGAATTAATGATTTATATGCTTATGAAACTTCCAAAATGTGAAAAGGTGTTGATGTGAAATTCAGGACTTTAAGGCTAAATTAATGAGTCTGAAGAAGGAAAGCGCTAAAGGCCTGAGGCTGGGGATTAGAAAATCTCCACTCCAGTTGTCATGTGATTGATAATGAAGTTTTCTCTTTAAGATTTCTTAAGCCAATTCATTTAAAGTCTGATTTTTCTGTGGTTGTTGATGATTTCAAAAAGTTCTGCTTTCAAAAAGTGTTTTGATTCTTGTCAGTCTGCTTGGAACACACAAACCTGAACAGGTGAGTTGTGCACAGTCCCCTGAGCCCCATGGTCTATCTCTGGGCTTGTTTTTCAGTTCTGGTGACCATTGTGGGACCCTTAGAGCCTCCTATTATTCTGTAGAAAACTGAGGAGATCACAAGAACTACAAATTTGGAACATTTCTCCACCAAATGCCTTGCCAGTGAGGTCTACCTGAGGCACAGCCAGCAGAGTCCAGTACCCTACTCTTTATTGTCTGTCCCACATCCTTCTCCTCCTTTTCCTGAGAAATCCTGCTTCCATCAGGAACATCTAGCCAAAACCAGGTAATACTAGAAGCCTGAAGGACAATGTAATGACACGATCAACAAGTCCCAGGGCAACAGGTACTTCCAGAGCCTAGATATCCTGCTACAACACAACCTGGATATCCTAATGAAATTGAAGCACAAGGAAAGGATCTTAAACCCTATCTTATAAAGATGATAAAGGCCTTTTAAAAGGACATGCATAAATAACTTAAGGAAATAAAGGAAAATACAATCAAACAGGTAGAGGAATTAAAAGAGGAAGCAAATAAATATAATGAAATACAAGAAAATACAATCAAACAGGTGAAGGATATAAATAAAACTGCCCAAGGCATGAAAAAGGAAGTTATAGTAAAGAAAACACAAACTGAGGTAATCCTGGAGATGGGAAACTTAGGAAAGGGAACAAGAACTACAGACATAAGCCTCACCAACAGAATATAGGAGATGGAAGAGAGAATTTTAGCCATACAAGATATATTGATTTCTTCTATCATATCTTCTAAAAAGTTTATGGCATGAAACATCCAGGAAATCGGGGACAGTATGAAAGACCAAACCTAAGAATAATAACAATAGAAGAAAGAGAAGATTACCACCTCAAAGGCCCAGAAAACATCTTCAACAAAATTGTAGAGGAAAAATTTCCTTAACCTAAAGAAAGAGATACCAATAAATGTAAAAGAAGCTTTCAGAACACCAAATAGATTGGATAAGAAAAGAAAATCTTCCTGTCACAAAATAATCAAAACATTAAATATACCAAACCAGAAAAGAATTTTTAAAATCTGCAAGTGATGATGGCCAAGTAACATATAAAGGCAAGCCTATCAGAATTAAACGTGATTTTTCATCTGAGATTCTAAAAGTTAGAAGGACTTGGACAGAGGTCTTGCAGACACTAAAAGATAACAGATGTCAGCCTAGACTACTATACCCAAAAAAACCTTTCAATCACCATAGGTGGAGAAACCAAGATATTCCACAAAAAAATTAAATAATACTTTTCCACTAACCCAGCTCTACAGAGAATACTAGAAGGAAAACTCCAACCCAAGGAGGCTAACTACACTCAAGAATACACAAGAAAAATAATTTCATACTATTAAAACCAATATAAGACACACACACACACACACACACACACAACTGTCACCAATATCAAAATAACAGGAAGTAACAGTCATTGGTCATTAATATCTCTCAACATGAATGAAATCAGTTCACAAATAAAAAGACACAGACAAACAGAATGGATACATAAACAGAATCCATCATTCTGCTATATATAAGAAACACACCCCAGCAACAAAGATAGTTATTATCTCAGTACAAAAAGGTTGGAAAAAGGGTTTCCAAGCAAATGGTCCTAAGGAAAAAAGCTGGAATAGCCATTCTAATATCTAATAAAATAGACTTCCAGTTGAAAGCAATCAGAAGAGACATAGAAGGATCTTTGATACTCATCCAAGGAAAAGTTCACCAGAAGGACATCTCAATTCTGAATATCTATGCCTTAACTACAAAGGCATCCACATTCATACACTGTCATTAGGATATATTGGCAGCCTACAGATTGGGAAAAGATCTTCATTAACCCTACATCTGACAGAAGGTTAGTATCCAAAATTGATAAAGAACTCAAGAAGTTAGACCCCAAGAACACAAATAACCCAATTAATACATGGGATACTGAGCTGAACAGAGAATTCTCAATTGAGGAATTTTGAATGTCCAAGAACAGATAAAGAAATGTTCAATGGAAAATTTCCCCTGGGCCCATGATTTCAAGGTTCTTCCCCACTTTCTCTTCTATTAGTTTCAGGGTATCTGGTTTTGTATGAAGGTCCTTGATCCACTTGAACTTGAGCTTTGTACAAGGAGATAAGAATAGATTGATTTGCCTTCTACTACATGCTGAGCACCAGTTGAAACAGCACCATTTATTGAAAATGCTTTTTCCACTGCATAGTTTTAGCTCCTTTGTCAAAGATCAAGTGACCATAAATATGTAGGTTCATTTCTGGGTCTTCCATTCAATTCCATTGATTTTCCTGCCCGTTTCTGTAACAATACCATACAGTTTTTAATCATGATTTCTCTGAAATATAGCTTGAGGTCAGCAATGGTGATTCCCCCAGAAGTTCATTTATTGTTGAGAATAGTTTTTGCTATCCTGGGTTTTTTGTTATTCCAAATGTATTTGCAAATTGCTCTAACTCTATGAAGAATTGAGTTGTAATTTTCATGGGGATTGCATTGAATCTGTAGATTGCTGTTGGCAAGATGGCCATTTCTACTTTATTAATCCTGCCAATCCATGAGAATGGGAGATTTTTCCATCTTTGAATCTTCTTTGATTTCTTTCTTCAGAGACATGAAGTTCTTATCATACAGATCTTTCACTTGTGTGGTTAGAGTCACACCAAGTATTTTACATGATTTGCAACTATTGTGAAGGGTGTTGTTTCCCTAATTTCTTTCTCAGCCTGTTTATCCTTTGTGTGGAGGAAGACCACTGATTTGTTTGAGTTAATGTTTTACGCAGCAGCTTTGCTAAAGTTGTTTATCAGGTCCAAATAACCCTATTAAAAATGGGATGCAGAGTTAAACAAAGAATTCTCAACTGAGGAATACTGAATGGCCAAGAAGCACCTAAAGAAATGTTCAACACCCTTAGTCATCAGGGAAATGCAAATCAAAACAACCCTGAGATTCTACCTCACACCAGTCAGAATGGCTAAGATCAAAAACTCATCTGACAGCAGATGCTGGGGAATATGTGGAGAAAGAGGAACACTCTTCCATTGTTGACAAGCTGGTACAACCCTGCTGGAAATCAGTTTAAATGTTCCTCAGAAAATTGGACATAGTACTACCCGAGGACCCCGATAGATCACTTCTGGGCATATACCCAAAAGATGCTCCAACATATAACAAGCACATATGATCTACTATGTTCATAGCAGCCCTATTTATAATAGCCAGAAGCTGGGGGAAAAAACCCTAGATGTCCTTCAACAGAGGAATAGATACAGAAAAGGTGGTACATTTACATAATGGAGTATTAATCATCTATTAAAAACAATGAATTCATGAAATTCTTAGGCAAATAGGTGGAATTAGAAAATATCATCCTGAGTGAGCTAACCCAGTCACAAAAGAGCACATAGTATGTATATACTCACTGATAAGTGGACATTAGCCCAGAAGCTTGGAATACCCAAAATACAATTCACAGACCACATGAGAAGCTCAAGAAGAAGAAAGACTAAAGTGTGGATGCTTCAGTACTTCTAAGAAGTACTAACAAAATACCCATGGAAGGAGTTACAGAGACAAAGTGTGGAGCAGAGACTGAAGGAACGGCCATCTAGAGACTGCCCCACCTGGGGATTCATCTCTTATACAGACACCAAGCCCAGACACTATTATAGATGCTTAGAAGTGCTTGCTGACAGGAGCCTAATATAGCTTTCTTCTGAGAGGTTCTGCTAGAGCCTGACAAATACAAAGGTGGATGCTCACAGCCAACCATTGGACTGAGCATAGGGTCCCCAGTAGAGGAATTAGAGAAAAGCTAAAGGAGGTAAAGGGGTTTAAAACCCCATAAGAAGAACAACAATATCAACCAACAAGACTGCCTCTTCCCCTCCATGGCTCCACCCACATATGTAGCAGAGAATGGACTTGTTGGGCATCAGTGGAAGAAGAGGTCCTTGATCCTTCAAAGGCTAAATGCCCCAGTGTAGGGGAATGCGAGGGTGGGGAGGCAGGAGTGGGAGCACCCTCATAGAAGCAAGTGGAGGCAAGATAAGAAAGCAGATTTCCAGAGGTGAAACTCTGAAAGGGGATAATATTTAAAATGTAAATAAATAAAATATTCAATAAAAAACAAAACAGAACAACAACAACAGAAAAGAAATGTTCAACATCCTTAGTCCTCAAGGAAATGCAAATGACAATGACTCCGAGACTCCATCTTACACTGGGCAGAATGGCTAAGATAAAAAAAAAATAACTCAAGGGAAAGAACATACTAGTAAGCATGTGCAGCAAAGGTAATGCTCACTCATTGCTGATGGGAGTGCAAACTTGTGCAACTGTAGGAGTCAGTTTGATGTTTCTTAGAAACCTGGAAATGGTTTTACCTCAACACCCAGCTATACCATTCCTGGGCACATAACCAAAAGATGCCCCACTTTACCACAGGGGCACTTGCTCAACTATGTTCATAGCAGCTTTATTCATAATATCCAGAAATTGGAAATAGCCTAGATGTCCCTCAACTGAAGAATAGATAAAGAAAATGTGGTAGATCTACTCAGTGGAACACCATTCAGTTACTAAAAACAAAGACATCATGAACTTTGCATGCAGATGAATGGAACTTGAGATTATCATCTTGAGTGAGACCCCCAAAGGAGAGGCATGGTATGTACTCAATTATCAGTAGATATTAGCCACAAAATACAGCATACCAATGCTAAACAAGAATGAAGGCCCAAGTGAGGATGCTTGAATCTTGCATGGAAAAGGGAATAAAATAGTCATATGAGGCAGATGGAGGGAGGGAACTGGGTGGAAGATTGGAGGGGATGGTTTCAGGATCAGGTATGGGGAGATACAGGGGAGATGGCCATATGCCCATGAGAATGAATGGAAAACTGAAGCTAACAGGGGTTGGGGGTGGAGACATCTCTCTGGCCAGAGATCCAGCACAAGGGAGGCTCCCAAGAAACAATCAGGTGACCTTAGCTGAGAATCACAGTGATGGTGCTATGGAACCTGAAAAGGCCACCTCTTTTAACCAGGCAGGAACCTCAGTGGAACAATAGAGATACCAACTCACCCACAAAACTTTTGAGCCCAAATTTATCCTGTCTTCAAGAAATGTAGGGACAAAGATGGCACAGAGTCTGAGGGAATGGCCAAAAGTAAGCAGTCCAACTAGAGACCCATCCCATGGGCAAGCACCAATCCTTGACACTATTAACGATGCTCTGTTATGCTTGCAGACAGGAGTCTAGCATAGTTGTCCTCTGAAACGCTCCATTCAGCTTATGACTCAGATGCAGAGATCTACAGACAAACATTGAATGGACCTTGGAGACTTATGGAAAAGTTGGGGTAAGGAAAGAGGGCCTTAAAGGAACTCTGTAAGAATAACAACAGAATCAACTACCCTGGGCCCTTGGGAGCTCTCAGAGACTGAACCACCAACCAAAGAATATACACAGACCTACCTCCTCCCAACACATATGTAGCAGATATGTAGGCTAGTCTTTATGGGGGTCCTGAACAACTGGACAAGGGGCTATATATATATATATCAATTGTGTCTAAATATATATATATGAAATAAGTATTTATAAAATTGATTATATATCTTTTTCTTTATAAAAATGGAAACATTTTTTATACAATATATTCTGATCTTGGTTCTCCCCTTCCAACTTCTACAAGATTCTTCTCACCTCTCCACCCATGCAAATCTTCAGCCTATGCAAATCTTCAGCCTCTCTATTGTTCTCTCTCATTAGAAAAGGAACAGGCGTCAAATAAATAAATAAATAAATGAAAATAAAAGCAAGCAAACTATAATAGGGTCAAATAAAAAGAAAATAGCCATAGAAATAGGGCAGAAACATAAACAAAAACAGATCAATATTTACACACATTTGCACTCATAGATATTTCATCAAAAACCATCAAAACTCAAAATCAGAAACTGTATTATATCTGTGAGTTAAAAAGAATACCCAGGGAAATAAAAACAGAAAAATAAACAAACAAACATTCTAAAAATAGCGTTGAGTTCATTTTGTGTTGGTCACTCTTGTGAAAGAAGCCTGCCCTTAAATGTTGCTGTATATTCCGTGAGAAGTCACTTGCAAAATCTATTTTTTTTTTTCTTTATAAGCAGTTATCAATTGTAGATAGCCTCTGGGTTAGGGACTGGACCTTATGTTCACTTCCCTTGTGCAGACTCTATGCATGCTACCACAGACTCTGTGAATTCATATGTGTGCCAGCTTGTTCTTAATAGAGGAATCTCAAATGGCTGAGAAAAGTTTAAAGAAATGTTAACATCCTTAGCCAGCAGGGAAATGCAAATCAAAATCACTTTGAGATTCCCTCCTACACCTGTCAGAGTAATTATGATCAATAATATAAGTGACAGCTCATGCTGGGGAAGATGTAGATCAAGGGGAACACTTCTCCATTACTGGTGGGAGTGCAAACATGTCATGCCACTTTGGAAGTCGATATAGCTCTTCCTCAGCAAATTGGGAATTGATCTACCTCTGAACCCAGCTATACCATTCCTGGGCATATACCTAAAGGATGATCCATCTTACAACAACTAAGTTCACAGTGGTTTACTCATAATAGCCAGAAACTGGAAATACCCTAGATATTGTTCAACTGAATAAAAGGATAAAGAAAATGTGGTATGTTTACACAATGGAATATTGCTCAGCTGTTTTAAAAAAAAAATGACATCATGAAATTTGCCAGAAAATGCATAGACCTAGAAAAAAAATCACACCAAGTGAGGGTAACCCAGACCTAGAAAGACAAACATGGTATATAGTCAGTCAAGTAGACATCACCTGTTAAATAAATGATAACCAGGCCATAATTCATAGACCCAGAGAAGCTAAGAAACAAGGAAGAGTCTATGTGAGATGTATGAAACCTTCCTAAGAAGGAGAACTAGATTAGAATAGATTGTGTGGGTGGGCTGGAGTAGGGCAGGGATGGAATAGGAAAGGTGTGTGTGTGTGTGTGTGTGTGTGTGTGTGTGTGTGTGTGTACTCATTACTGTGCATTTTCAAGCCTAGTGAGGTACACAATTGTATATACACATGAATATTAACGTGAACCTCTCTCAAATCACTTTCAAAGAGACTATTCCATTCTATATTTTCCCACAGCAACTAAGTCTCCTTCTGTACCCTCTGGGGTTGCTTTGGGGACTCCTGCTTTACATACATGAGTGAGTTATTATGGCATTTAAAACAAATAGGTTGAATGTTTTAATGTAAATGATGGTTTCTTTGCTTTTTGGTTACAAAATTGAAGTTTTGCTTGAATAAGTTAGAGAAAACATATAGTATGCCTTAGAAACCTAAGAAAAGTGCACACGTGCATGTGTCTGTGTGTGTATGTGTATATATGTATGTATATGATATGATTTGTGTTTCTATATGTATGTGATATAATGTGTGTGGGCATGTGTGATGATGTGCATGTACTTGTTGTTGGCATGTGTATGATGTTTGTGTATGTGCTAACAAAAGCTTTAAGTGCCATGCTTGGTGAGTCTGTAGCTGGGCCTCATTCAACACAATGCTTATTAATATTATGCCACTACAGTCAGAGTCTTGACCTATTAATTCTGAGCACAATTCCATATCCTGGGAACAGAACTGCTCATGGCCCATCTGGATGTGTCTAGTATGTCTAATCTAATTAGTTTTGGGTAGAGAAGAGGATCACGTAGCAGAAGCTACTAATTTAATAAGGGACATGGAGAGCAGATGCCTCAGTCAAACAAGTAGTATTCCTTATGTACAGATATGGATGTGAGAATGTCTGGGTCATGGGAGGGGAAGGAATGGTGATGTTATTAATAGAAGTGCTCAAGCAATTAAGCCATGGAAAATGATTAGGACTCATTAGGGATGGATGCAGGAAGGTTAAAGATCACATATGACAAAACATATTACTGATGTATGATGATTGCATCATGCTTATCAGAAAACAATGGAAGGGACATTTGAAGATAATTGAACCAAGAGGCTGTTTACAAGAAGGGGCAGGAATGGGGCAAACTGCTTGGGTGGGGTGCCATTAGATCCAGATGATCAAAAGGGTAAAAGTGAGTGTCATCACTTGAAGGTAGCTAAATTCTTTGGGATACTCTCTTGAAATTGTACACTGTGCTAGAGAAACACAGCTTCCACCAACTACAGCCAGGCATTGTGGGCCAGGGTTGGAGGCAGTATTTAGCAGAGGTCCTCTCACTGTCTAATCTCCTGATGGTAACCCATGGAGAACTCAGATGGAAGAAGCCTAAGAACGTCATCACTGACGGTGTATTTTGGGGAAGCTACCTTCATTACACACAGGGAAGGATGAAGAAGGGAGCAAATTAAATGGCAAACATGCAGACTGGATAGCCCAGCTGAATGACATAGGAATGATGTGGTAAGAAATGAAGTTAGAAGTTAAGTGAGTATTTCCATATCTTGGGTAAGAAAAAATTAGTTTGTGTTATGCAACAGGAATGGAAAGAGAGAAGAATTTGCAAGTCCCATGAAATATAATAGTCTTGGAAATGGTTTACTAGCTGACTAAATAGTCTAGACAAAGACCTATCCAGAGATGGAAGTAAAGTAGAAAGCTGTAAAATCTGTCTGTAGTGCTTGTGATCCATGGACATAAAAGCCTAATTAAGTGGGTCAATGATTCTAAGACTTTAAAATTCAGCAAATAATAGAAATGGTAGTTGGTGGTATAGGCTTTTCAATATCTGCACTGAATTGTAGACGGGGAGTGTACAGACTCGCTACCTAGCAGGAAGGACAGAGGACTTGATCTGAATGGGCTGGTGCTTTGTCACTACACCAATTTGACTCTATGGACTGTACTATATTATGCTATTGTCCACAAGTGAGGATTATTTTCTTAAAGAATGATATTGTTATCCCTAAGAGAACAAATTGTATAAAATGGATATCATTGCTTATGCTATGGATTTAATCTAATTTTTTATTTCACTCAAGACCATTTTTACTTACATTATGAGGTTTAATTTTCTTTACCAGGAATATTTTGTTGGAACATGTTAATTATCAATAATACTGGGTTTGATGATAACATGTTCACACATGTAGATACTATATCCTAATCACATTTACTTCTCATTGCTTCTACTGTTCCCCTCCATTTTATAAGGTTCTTCTTGATCTTATATTAATTGTCTCTAAAAGAGGATCGTGAGGCTTCAGTCTGAGCAGGTAAGAGTGTGGACTGCAGAAGTGACACAGCTTCTGGGACAGACCCTGTTTTCAGGGCACCATCCCTGCCAGAGAAGAGGTGTCCACCTGGGAGGGCTCTCACTGCCTGAGCTGGTGAGGGAGACATCTTTGCTCCTGGTCACCTAGTCTCCTGTCTGCATAGTTGAGAGTGCAGACTGCAGAAGCGACACAGCTTCTGGGACAGACACAGTTTTGGGCTCCAGACATCTGAGCTCCTTTCCTGCCAGAGGAAAGGTATCCACCAGGGAGGGCTTTCACTGCTTGAACTGGTGAGGGAGCCATCTTTGCTCAGGGTCACCCAGGCTCCAGTCTGCACTGGTAAGAGTGTGCACAGCAGAAGCGACACAGCTTCTGGGACAGACCCCGTTTCCCGGGCACCTTCCCCACCAGAGGAGTGGTGTCTGCCCAGGAGGGCTCTCACTTCCTGAGCTGCTGAGGGAGACATCTTTGCTCCGGGTCGCCCAGGCTTCTGTCTGCACAGTTGAGAGCGTGGACTGCAGAAGCGACACAGCTTCTGGGACAGACCCAGTTTCGGGCTCTGGACACCAGGGCACCTTCCCTGCCAGGGGAGAGGTGGCCACTGTGAGGGCTCTGTTCACCAGAGAAGGTAAGAGAGCCATATTATGTCCAGAGTCCCTTGGAGACTAGTCTTTGCAGGTGGTGTGCAAACTTCAGAGGCAATACTTCTTCTGGGACAGGCCACATTTAAGGCCTACATCTTCAGCCAGGAGGCAGGTCTGAATGACAGAACTCTATGCACCTTCCCTGCAAGAGGAGAGCTTGCCTGCAGAGAGTACTC
>NC_034593.1:71234248-71251431 GCF_900095145.1 Mus pahari
TCGTTCTTGCTGGCGAGACGGTTGGCGCGGGACAGATATGTACTCACTGATAAGTGGATATTAGCCCAGAAACTTACAATACCTAAGATAAAATTTGCAAACACAAGAAAACCAAGAAGGAAGATCAACATGTGGATACTTCATTCCTCCTTAGAATAGGGTATAAAATCCCCATGAAAGGATATAGGTACAGAGTGAAAGTTTGGAGCTAACCTGAAAGGATGGACTTTCTAGAGACTACCCTACCCGGTGACCCATCCCATCATCAGCCACCAAACCCAGACACTATTGTACATGCCAGCAAGATGTTGCTGAAGGGTTCCTGATATAGCAGTCTCCTGTGAGGTTATACCAGTGCCTGGCAAACACAGAAGTGGAGGCTCACAGTCAGCTATTGGATGGAACACAGGGTCCCCAATGGATGAGCTATAGAAAGTACCCAAGTAGCTGAAGGGCTCTGCAACCCTTTAGGTGGAATAACAATATGAACTAACCAGTATCCCCAGAGCTCGTGTCTCTAGCTGCATATGTAGCAGAAGATGGTCTATTGGGCCATCATTGGGAAGAGAGGCCCCTTGGTCTTGCAAACTATATATGCCTCAGGGCCAAGATGTGGGAGTGGGAGGGTAGGGGAGCAGGGGCAGGGGGAGGGTATAGGGAACTTTCAGGATAGCATTTGAAATGTAAATAAAGAAAATATCTAAAAAAAAAAAAAAAAGAAGAAGAAGAAGAAAAGAGGATTGTGTCTATTGGCAAAAATAATGTCCATTAATAGTTTAAAGGACATCTGGCCCAATATTCCATTCTTTTCTTGTATTTTCATATGGGAGGTTTTAAGACAGTACTGTCAATTGTTTCCAGTCATAAATACAGTCTTTTTTATTACCATAATGCTAAGAGAACTGACTTCATTCTATAAGTTTTTGTGCAGAAAAATGCACAAGGTGAAGTTGTCTTTCAAACTCAGTTAGATTGAAAGTAGGATGGGAGGGCACCAACAGATGGCATTGTTGATATCACTAGGACTCTATGGGTAGGAGAATCCTTTTCATTTTTCTTGAACTCATGAAATGTCACTTACATTTCACTGTATTGTCTTTTACAAAAGAACCTTTGTATCAAAATTGAGGGTTCCATATGTTCTGATAATAGCTGCTCCTGAAAAGTCTATAAGTAGCTGTGACTCTGCTGGAAATCTTGTTCGTCAAGCCCATTAGGTTTATGCATTAGAGCACACAGACAGTGCCAGCTGCCTGACATGTCCTATTGTGCTCAAGGACTAGAACGTGATAAGGTTAATAAGACTTCGTACTGATGCTGAGCCATTCAGGTCTGTAAACTCTGCCTTGCAGGACCTCCTGTGATTTCAAAGTGTTTATAGGCATACAAGAATGCTTAAGAGAAAAGGCATAACTTTGGTAGAAGTACCACATCTCAAGAAAACAGGAAATCAATCCTACCTTCTTAGCTTCCTTCTTTTCTTCCTTCCTTCTGTCCTTCCTCCCTTCTTTCCTTCCTTCCTTTTTCCTTTCTTTTCTTGTAGGTGTTGAATTTCCTCAAAACGCCACTGTTTAGTGTTAAAATGTGTTTATTGCCTATGGTTAACAGAAAAGTGATCCTTCCTATTAACCTAGTTTTGACTTTATATGACTCTTTTATACATAGAAAGATAAAATGCACTGCACCTGGGAAACAGGTTGTCACAGGTCCTTTGGTAGTAGTTGATTGATCCAATATTTCATCCAGACTGGCAATAAACCTTTACATTTCATTCCTACCTGCTTGTGTTACCTCTGTACGCTCATCAGAATTATTTGCTTAGTCTTTAAATAATTCTAAATATCTGCATCTCATCCTTTGAGATGCAGCAGGTCCAAACATCGATATTAACATTCTTGTTGTTGATATAGTACCTTTAATTATGTAGATAAGGGAAACAATTCTACAAGTATCAGTAAGGGCACTAAATAGTGTTGCTAAGAGAAGATGTATAATTTAACCCAATCCTGTGTTATGGAAAGTTCATGTGATTGCAAGCTCTCTGATTAGTGTTCTTGCCTTCATTTCCTTGCAAACTTGAATATATTCAAGCCAAGTCCTGTTGACTTAGCATCTGGGCTCTGACAGCTAAAAGGCATAATAATTTTAAATTGGGGTTGAAAATAAATGTGCAAGTTATTTATACATGTCCAAATTGAGACTATAAGTATTCCTCCAGGAAAGTTCCAGAGAAGCAGTGAGTGAGCCCAGTATTAATCAATGTTAGTAAGAACCTACATGCTTCCTGATTGCCCAGCACTCTGGCTATTTGAAGATATGCACATTTTGTAGTTACTCTACCATGTTGTAATGAAAATTGTCTCTATAGCATAGCTGGAGATAATAAGGTCCCCAGAGGTTAGTCAAATTGTGCTTTGGTGGCTACTGGGAGAAGAACTGGTGTCAAATAAGAATCCATCTTATTTAGAACCCAAGCACGCCAACTGCTACTCTTTGATAAAATTTCTATAAAGGGCCTTCTCTGCCAGGAATAACTAACTCTACTTTGGCTATGTAAATGAGACAGTGGTGATATGTAAATGAATGAGAACGGTGTCATTCCAGTTGTAAGCTGAATAAAATACTTATGGACACTGAAATTTGATTGTCATGGAAATTTTCATACTGTAAGACAGTATTTGCTATTTTTGTTTTCAACCACATAATAACATAATATCCAACCTTAGCTTGTTAATTGTATAAATTCAGGAATCATATTTACAGAGCGTAGCTCATCAATGCCTGTTTTACAATCTAATGCCACTTGTTCCCAGAGAAACTGAGTCTTCTGGGTCGTGTGAGAAGAGCCCTCAGCTCTTCGCTTAACATTCAGTCACAAAACTTAGACATCACTAAGCAAATGTCCTATGTATTTATCACTAGTGTTTTGATTGGCAATAATACATATTTATAAACTTAATTCCTTGAATGTCAATAAAAATCAGAATACTCTGTAAGGAGTCATGTAAATATATTGACACCTTAAAGCAGATGAAATACACAGGTTATCACAATGACAATGATAATGGATTTTATTAGTACATGAACATGCAAACTATTCATAGATATTGCATTCTGTACTTGTCAGTTTACAAAAGTAGCATTTATTTTAGTATAAAGAATAATGTTAACAAACTTTCTCAGATACTTCTGACTTTCAACCAGGATGTCAGATAATATGCATCCACTGATGATCAAAATCTGGTATTATTCCAGTAACATTCAAATCTAAGTGTGCATAGTCCGCCTCTCGCCTTTGCATATAGGACTCTATACTGAGCTATTTCACATTTCTTAAAACCATTACATTTTTTCCAGTCTCATCTTTTTAGTTATATGTCAAGTGTTGATGCTCACTTTGTAAAGCCATTATCTCAGGTTTACAGTGAATTGCCCTCCTGAATTTCTCTACCTGAATTGTTCTCTGTCACACTTTCTGCTGAACATTGCCTTGGTGATGAAATGGTTTTTGTTTCTATGGCTCAGCTTGGCTCACTCATGTCTTTTCCTGTGTTTGTGTTTCTATCAGATTTAATGACATTAAATCTCTATTATCATGAATATCCTTAAGACCAAATAAAATGTAAACATCATGATTCTCAATTAGATCTGTCAATCACACACACCAAACTTGGCTTACATATATGCTCTAAGCTTACCTGTGTTGTGCAATGACCATCTTTTACTTTTATATGGGTTTATATGGACAATAGAATGATTCTTTTTTTTTCAGTTGACTAGGATTTCTCAACCATGACACTACTGACATTTTAGACTGCATCTTGTGTGCTCTGGGTGCAGTCCTATGAATTGTAGAACCTTTCACCAGGTCCCTGGCTTGAATCTATAACATACCAAGTAGTACTTTTTCCAGCTGTAAAACCACAGATACCTTTACACATTGTTAACTTTTCTGAAAGTAAAAATTGCCCCTAGTTGAGTTCCATTGTAATTAATGCTTCTTTTCTTATTTCAATGCCCATGAATTCTTTTAGCACATTCTTGGCATTTTAAAAATTACACATCCTTTTTTTGATGACAGGGAGACCTTTCATCCTGATCCCAGTTAGTCCAGAGACTGACTGTTAAAAATCAACTGAGATTGAAGCAATAAGTGAAGTCACTCTGCTAAGGCAATTGTCAAGACTAAGTTTGAAAACATCTCAAGTGTCAAGTCTGCAATGGTGCTTACAAACCAAACTAGGCAGATATTAATCTCTTAGACGTGTATTAGTATATTAATTGTTTTTAATTTTTCTAAATACTTGGCTATATTTTGACCCTTCTCTAGTAATAAGTTTAGCATTGGTTAGAGTATAATATTATCATGTGATCAACTCTTTAGCTGGTCGGGATTTCTTACTCTTGCCTCTGTGAGTTAGGATAGCAGGTATGTGGAGCACCCATTTATGGACTTTAGGCAACTTATTTATAACCATTCACCATTGAAACCCACCCAGCTCATCAGCATTCTCCATAATAATTCTGTCTTTAACTTCAACATAAGTTAAAGCAGACATTAAAAATAACTATGTTCACATCTTCGAATGTTCAGTGTGCTTGTAACTGTAAACATGTTGCTTCTGAATTAGAAAAATCAATCATGTTACCATATTAAATGCATAAACCATGGCAAGCCTATATGAGTATCACAATTAGTATATTTAAAATGATTGCATTAAGTGTCTCTTTCCATTATTCTAATTGAGTTCATTAGTGACACTCAAAGCCATTTTGCTAAACAGTCCACGTTTATTTCATGCCTAGAACATCAGAAGTACTGACAAACAGAAAGCACGCTAGGAAGAATCCTGCATCTGAGAGCTCTGTTACCTGCCTGTAGTCGGCCTTTCTTGTCATGTTTGAAGTACATGGCAGTCTGATGGGACTAACTGGGTCAGGAAGTAGGTCTTGAGCTTAAAAAAAAAAACCCAAAGGAATATTAAATGCCTGAGTCACACCAAGTCATAACCTAGTCTATGGTGTCAACCAGGCCCATATAACATAATTAGAAGCTTTTCCTAACCCCTATACACACACACACACACACACACACACACACACACACACACACACACACAGACAGAGAGACAGAGAGACAGAGAGACAGAAAGGAAGAGACAAAAACAAAGAGACAGAGACAGACAGAAAGGCAGAGAAACAGAGACAGAGAGACAGAGGCAGAGAAACAGACAGAGAGGCAGAGAGACAGAGACAGAGACAGAGAGACTGATAGAGATGGGAGATTACTCTCAGGTTCCTCCTTACAAGAGTGTTACTGCCATGACACAGACTACATGCTGTCCACCTCATCTAACTCCAGCTATCAGCTATGTTTCTGCCTTAAGATATTATTGTTTAGAAGGTTAGAACTCTAACATGAAATTGGAGAAGGCAGTGTTCACTATATATATATGTATATATATATATATATATACATATATATATATAATTTTCGCTTGTTTTGAAGTTCAGAGAAATTAATTTGCACAATGCATTATTTACCGCTCTAGTTGGCAGCATGAACCTGGAAAAATATGGCCTGAAATTGAGATTAAGTCTTATGCAATAGCCAACTTTATTCAGAGCATCAGACAATTTATGCCCTCTGGGTTAAGAAGAGTCACCTGAGTGAATCATACAGTTAGTTACATGGACAAACTGACACATATGAAAAAACCATGTTTTTCTGTAAGGGCATATAAAGAATAGTTCAAAGATTTAGTTGAACAACAACAGCAAGCAGTAGTGAGTAATCTTAACGAAACTCACTCCAACCCATATACCTGGGAGGAACACAAAATCACATTCCAAGAACAGTGTTGTGTTTAGAAGAGACCAAAGTCTCAAGACTCTTGCTTTCTTGAAGTGTTCTCACATAGTTCCATTCTGAGATGGTTTTCCAACAGCGCATGTATCTCATTTTTATACAGCAACATATTTTCAAAATTTATTTTCCCTGGTTATAATTAAGCTATTTTTAATGTCTGGTAAAAATTTAGTGTTAGTATTTGTAGGAAACCTTCATGTTGACTGAATATGAACATGAACTCTTTGTAAGTTATGTGCCTTTTTGTTCTATATAATTTTGGTGGGAGTGTGTGTGTGTGTGTGTGTGTGTGTGCACATGCACATGTGTGTTCATGTATGTGTGTGTGTGTAATGTTTTGTTTTTAAAATAGTTTAATTGTTTTAAATTAGCAAACCAAGCATTAGATTTTCAAATATTATTTGTCTTTGTTTTTCTTCCTCCATCACCCTTTTGGCTTCCTTTCACCCAGATCTATTCACTTTCCAGAAAATTTTCATAACTTCCTTTTATATTTTATGTATGACTGAAAAATTCTATTGTGTATACACATATTTTCAATATTGATTCATTGTTGTACATATCTAGGCTAATACCTTCTCCTTGCTGTTATTAACAAGGTAGGCATACACACACATATACAAGTATCTCAATGTAAGAATAGAGAATATTTCGGTTGTCTGCTTAGAAGTGGTTCATCTGGTTCATATGGTAATGTTATGTTTAATATTTTGAAAAATGTGCAGATTATTTTCCATAATAGTTGCTTCCATTTACACTATTCCCAATAGTGAATTTATGTCCCCTTTCCCTATGTTCACACCCATATTTCTTGGCATGTTTTCCTGATGATTGTGCTTTTAACTGGAGTGAGATGGAATCTTAAGATAGTTTTAGTTTGTGTTTTTATGGTTAAACATGCTAAACACATCTAAAAATGTTATTTGCCCCTTTTGGTTTCTTCTTAGAAAACGTATCCATATTGTGACTAATAATATATTGCTTTTTTGTGGCATTATCTTTTTGCAGTTCTTTACATATAATGTATTAAATGGGACTGAAATATAGATAGCAGGGGTTTTCTCCCATTCTGTAGTCTTTAGGTTGGCTCAGCTAATATATTTCTTTGCTATGCAGAAGATTTTTAATTTCATGTGATCCTGTTTGTCAATTCTTAGAGCCCTTTAGTTTGCTGTTAGAGACCTATGCAGAAAGATTTTGCTTATGCCTAAATCTGCTTTATCTAGTTTCTTCGACCACTTTTCATGGTTTTAAGTCTTTGATCCATATTAGTTGATTTTGTGTTGAATTAGAACTATAGATACAATTTTCCTTCTGCTGTATTTTTGCTAGCACTATTGAAGAGGCTGATTTTTCCACTTGGAAAGTATATTCTGACACTTTTTATTTCAAGTATTAGTTGCCAGTACCTACATGGCTCATTTCCGAGTCCTTGATTCTGCTCTATTATTCAACATTTCTGCTCTTCTTACAAAACTGTGCTGTCCTTGTCACTCTGGCTCTATAATATAATTTGAGGTCAGCTATTTCTTTCCCTCACTAATGTTCTTTCTGCTTATCATTACTTTGAGTGTTCTTTTTCTTTTGTATGCATGTGAATTGTTGTACTTGTGTAAATCCTCTGAAGAATGTTCTTAAAATTTTTATGAGGATTGCGTCTGAATTAACAGATTCCTTTAGTAATAGTCATTTCCCCATTATTCTGCCAATCCAGAAACATAGAAATTCTTTCTGTTATGTAATTTCATCTTCAAGTTATTCTATAATGTCTTAATTATTTTACTTCTTGGTTACATTTATTCCAATGTATTGCTTCTTGTTTGTTAGTTTGCTATTCTGAATGAAGTATTTTCTTAAAACTTTCTCAGAAAATATGTCATCAGTATGTAGGAAATCTATTGATATTTGTATGTTGATTTATATCATGCATTTTTTGCAGCAAGTGTTTATTATATCAAAAGTTTTCTGGTAGAATTTGTAGGGTCTTTTAAACACATCACTTCAAATTTGTCATCTCAAATGTCATCTAAAAATACAATGTGACTTATATTTTACCATTTGAATATGGTTTATATAAGATATAAAAATATACTTTACTTGAGCTTATCTTTCATTTTCTTTTAGCTATATTGCAGATTTAGTTTTTGTTAAGAATTTGTGCCATGCATTTAATCATATTAATCCCCTCTCCAATCTCTACCAAATCCATCTTCTTCCCATATTCATCCAACTATCAGTATTTTTTCCCTTTCTGTCTTTCAGTAGAAAAGAACACTCTTCTAAGAGATAACAACAAACATGACAAAAATATCTAAGATAAACCAGAAAACATAACATTGAGACTGAAGAAAGCAATTCTACAGAAGAGCCCCCAAAGCAGGAGGCTCAAGAACCAGAGAGCCACTTGGAAAAGGAGCTGAGAGTTCTACATCCTGAAGTACCAGTAGCAAGAAGGAGACTATCATACTGGGTGTAGCTTAAACATAAACCAGACTGGGAAGTCTGCCTACACAGTGATACACTGGGTCACTCCTCCTACTAGTGCCACTCCCCAGAGGCCAAACATTCAAACACACGAGTCTATGTGGCCATACCTATTTAAACCACTGCAGTTGAGGACTTCCACAAATTCAGTGCTACCATTGTGCTTGCATAACTTGCAATCAGGGAATAATAGAAGTCAAAGGTTTTGTGGCTGTGGAAAAGTACTTTCCTTGTTCTTTTCAGTCAGTGGGAACATGGATCATAGACTTACATATGGTTTCTGAATACAGCATAGACTATAAATATCCACATGATCCCTTATGTCAGCATGGTTCCACTAACCCCAACATGGTCTCCTGTGGCAATACAGGTCACAGACACCAGCACAGCCATTGATGGCAACACAGGTGGCAGTGTGGCCACTCAGAACAGTATGGCTCCCAGTGGCAGCACACTCGCAGATATCAACATGGCTTCAGGCTACAACACAGAGCATGGACATCCACATGGCCTTCCTTCATTAGTAATACATGCCACCGATATCACCACAGGCCTTGACGGCTATAGGACCACGAACTCAGACATGACCCTTAGAGACAATATAGCCCATAAACATTAACTTAGCTTCAAATTGCACAGACCATAGACATCCAAATTTCTTTTACCTTTACAGGCATTTCTTTCTTTAGGTTAGGAAAATTTTCTTCTACAATTCTGTTGAAAACTTTTTCTTTGGTTTGGTTGGTTTACGCTCAGCTGGTGTTAGAGACTGAGATAATGGGGTTAAAGGAAGGCTGGAGGCTGATATTTGTGATCCATTGGGAATGGGGTCAGAAGGGAATGGGAGACTGCAGCTACAGAGCCTGGAAAGAGACTTCTTTAAGGGATGGCTTCTAATTCTACTATTTTATGGTCAGAGTGCTTAGGATGCCTCATTTGCATGAGGGAATTTCAGATGCTGTTGGACATGACCTTGTAAGGAGAAAGAAAGTTTAACCTGTTACTGGCAATATGACCGCCACTGGTGAGGCAAATGTGGAGACACAGGTCTATGTGTGCCAGCACATGCAGGCCAAGGTCAGAGGAGGCAGCGATCCTACTGCCAATCTCAGGATGAGAGTCCTGGGATTCAGACATGCCTGGCCCTCACTCTTGGTCCAGGACTGCTCCCCTCAGCTCCACAGCTCTCTCATCCCACATGTTTCGGTTATTTTTAATAATTTTCTTTTTGATCATTTTAAAACTCAGTAGATGTTATTCAGTTCCATGCATTAGACATTGATAGTGTTTTCACCATTGCCTTATAAAGCTTAGGTCATAATAATTGTTAGTGAACAAGTAACTATTCTAACTTTAGATTGTGTAACATCCAGGACTGAATAATTAAATAAAGGAGTAGTGGTGATCCATTGCTGATTCCATTAAGAGTTGAGGGAATGTAGGATGCACGAAAATTAACCAGTGAGTGATTACTCTTAAACTCCTGAAAAAAATTTTCAAAATATAATTAGGATAATAACTGAAATTGTATAGAATTATTATTTTTTATTTTCTTCAGTTACTTGCTACATCGTGCATAACCTTTCTCTTAGATTGCTTTTTTTTTTTAAAATCAGATCTACAATACCAATTTCATAGGTCATGTTTCTCCTAGTTTTAATCAGTCTTCCTGTAGTGACAGTTTCTGAACAGATTTGAGTTGTTTGATAAAGCATGGCTATCTAAGCAGGCCAAAGGAAGACAGTGGAACACTGGGCTAAAACGTACCCCTGAGCTGTGGGATCTGCACAGAAAGGGCAAAGATGAATAATCGGGCTTACAGTTTAGAGGACTCAATAGCTCTTCATGAGAATGTGAGGTTGTATTTCTCAACCCCTGATTCCCCAAATGTCCCTAATAGTCTTTGCTGGAGATGAACAGTTTAGCAGAGCCTGGGCAGGTCTTTTGTAGAAATTCACAAAGAATTTAGAAACTGAGAACTAATTTCTCTTCAGGTTAGAGAAGGAGAAATTTATTAGAGGAGAATGTTTCAAGTAAGACCTAGAGAGTGCATGTAGCCATCCACAAGCTGCTGAGATCCTGACAGCCATGGAACCAGGGGCTGGCAGGCTGTATGCAGCTCACATTAACTCTAAATGCAAGAAAAAAAAAATGCCCTTTTTGTTCTTACACTCCTGCAGGGAAAATAGGAGCCCGCACCAGTAGAAGCCAAGGTGCCATGCTCATTAATCAGACGATATGGGAGAGTTAGAATCAGAGGCACACTGCAGAATATGACCTCAGCCCCTTGCTGAGGAACCCTAGCTTTCCCCCAAACCTCAGTGTTCAGTATTTTCATCAGTTTACACCATTTATCCCAGGGCCTTAACCTGAGAAGCAGAAGGTATCGCATAATGATCTTCCCACTTTCAAGGTAAGAAAACAGCGCAGATGTTAATTAGCTTTCCTTAGTAACAGGCCTAGTAAATGACATCTTGAAGGGATTTGGGGGTTCAGTGTTAGGTAAGGGGCGGGTTTTCATTGTCTCTTCTGCTGGTGTTTGACAGAATGCAATCCTGGAGCAGTTACTTTGCAACTCTATGCTCCAGTTTCTGTTTTTATGGATTGTAGAATGCTCACAGACCTTGAGAACAAGAAAAATAAACAAGTGATGTCCACATGAGATTGTGCTGTTTGCACACCACACTTGTGGTGCAGTGATCTAACAATGCCTCAGTAAGTAGAGCCACTAGCACCGTGTTGCAGTGAGACTAACTCAGGTGTAACAAAGAGAAAGGGCAAATCTGTTAGAACCACATGTTTAAATCACAGCTAATACATCAGGGATGTTTTCCAAGGAGAGGAACACTAATTGCTGTTTCTATTGTTAGAACAACTTTGAAGTTAGTGTTATATTAATATTCATAGTACAATTGAGGAAAGGAAGAAATACACAAGCTTATCAGGGCTAATGGTGAAACAGGTTGTCACATGCAGATGCATTCTAAAGACTGCAGCATCCCTGCCTGTGCTCTGTCCTGTTATTTATGACAAAATATTGAGTAAATGTCTTAATGAACCATTTTAGGATAATCTTGTCCATGATCAATTTTGCTTTTATTTTGACCTTTAAAAAAATATGTCTAGAGGCTAGTTTTTTTTTGTTGTTGTTTTGTTTTGTTTTTTTGTTTTGTTTTTTTGATTTTTGTTTTGTTTGTTTTGTTCTGTTGTTTTTTTGAGACAGCCTGGCCTAGAATTCCATCTGTCTCTGACTAGTTACAAAAAAGGAAACTTGGGCTTACTGTCCTCATGGGGTAGTATAGGGACCCTAAGGAGAATCCCATCTGGAGACAGCGGCAAGGTAACACCATCTCTAGTGCCAGTCTCTCCTGTACTGCTGCATGCCCTGGACTTCCCAGCGCTGGTCACTCCCTACTGTGAATAAACAGTCCCATTGACTTACAGTCAGACCGTTTCAGTGAAAGAAACCCCATTTCCATTCCAGTCACAGACGTTTCGCCTTTCAAAAATGATTTTAAGTAAAATATTTCCTTAGCAAGTTTGAATTTGTTATTTGACACGTGGTTAGTTACTCATATTTATTTATATATATAAATATACATAATTTATATAGATAAAATAGATATAGATAAATATATAAAGTTATATAAAGTATATTATGTATTATAATGGTATAAAGTTATATAAAGTATATATATATTATATAAAATATATTATGTATAAATGTATATATACATATATGTATATATATATATATATATATATATATATATATGATATATGTGATACATTTAAAGAGAAAGTCTTCAGCCACTACTTTTTAATAGGAGAGGCTCTCTGAGATCATAAATTATGAGTTTTCTCATTTCAGCGTGACAGTATTTTTTAAAAGGCAATTGCAAGTGTATTTTATCATATTGCAGTAATCTCTCTTAGCCTTTAGCTAATAACCACACCAGGACAGGAGATAGTTTCACTTCTTATCAGTAATAATTAAGAATGCAATTTGTGTTGTCACATAACTTCCTGAGAGGTTTCCAGATTATTTTGCTAAGGAGATGAATTTTTGGATGTCAACAGGGAAGAAATGTAAAAGCCATGGCTATAGTTCCATGATGACATGACTGTATCCAGTTCCCTAAATATATACACCCTGGAAGAAATAAAAGCAATAATGCTGCTTATAGCAGCCTTTATATACTATAAAGCAACATTCTGTTTGTCACTTTAAAATCATTTGGGTGGAGCTGGCGACATGGCTAGGTGGGTAAAGATGGCTCATAGGGACCAGGGTTCAGATCTGCAGAACCTAAGTAAAAGCTGGGTCAAGCGACCTAGGACTGTAATTCCAGTCCTGGAAGCAAAGGCAAGCGTCAGAGAACTCACTAGTATTCAGTCTAGTCTAAACAGGGAGGCATGGTGATAGAACCTACGTTAACAAAGCAAAGCAAAGTGATTAAGGCTAACATAAATCTCTGGCTATCACATGCAGAGGCATGAATGAACATATCTATGTACACATGTATCCATATGCGCATTACATATACACATACACACATACACACACATGCATACACACATCACATACCCAGGCATGAATGAGCATATTCATATACAGGCATCCATATGCTTATTGCATATACACATGCACATGCATGCACATGTGCACTCACACGTATACCACATGCACGGGCATGAATGAGCACATGCATATTCACATGTGTTCCTATGCATATTACACATGTGGATGCAAACATATATGCACACGTACATATACACAAATGTTTGGGCAGCTGTTGTTTACAATTCTGATGGTCTCTGATAAAGAGTGCTGTTTCCAAGACCTGAACTTCACGAACCTTCACAGACGACGCTCATGGTGTTTATGTAACTATTTTCCTGTTGCTGTAACAAAATTCGTGATAAAAGAAAGGTAAAGAAGGGCATATTTTGACTCACAGCTTGAGTCTAGTCTATCACAGCAGGAGGAGTCATTCTGGCAGGTGCAGCACTAACTGTGGACTCAGCTATGAGGAGGAAGCTGGTAATATTACATCCACAATTAGTGTTTCAGTTCAGCTGTAGATGGATGCTGCCCGCACTCAGGTTAGGGCTTCCCACTTCAGATAAGCCTCTTTGAAAACACCCTAATAGCACACCCAGAGGTTTGTCTCCAAGGTTATTCTAAATTCCATCTAATTGATAAGATTAGCCATCACAGTGTTTAAGTTAGCAATTCACTGCCAGATCACCATGGTAACAATAGAACATTTCAAAGGCAAGGAAGCACAAATCTGATGAAATATATCCAGCCTTCCTCTGGAACAAGGCATAAAAGAACATATAAATAATTCATGCAGAACCCTGAGGCATTTGGATCTTCTTAAGACTAGACTACACACTCTTTAGCTAAAGCTTTATGACCTCTACGTTAGGAAGGCTTGTGCCAGTCTATACTTATCCTCTACAACACTTGATCAAATTACATACATACAGAATATATACATTTTCACTTTTCATCTATTTAAGAAAAACACCTAGTGTCTGGCCAAACACAAGAATGATTTTCAAATAACTTAAACTTGTTTTTGTATTTTTTCCCATAATACAGAGAAATAAAATCAGCAAGTCCAGTTTGTGAATTCAATTGAAGAATTACTTAATTTCTTCCTTCATCCATCATTTTTATTTGTGTACTTATGATTACTTACAAAATCAAATTCTTGATACATTGTAGCAGTTCTTTGACACATTGAAGTTTAATCTCAATATAAAATTCATTGACTCTGTTGATGACAATTTTATTTTCTGTTTATTTTTGTAGGTATTTGGATAATGTAAATATATAATAATAAATTCAGCTTTTTGTACAAGAAAGCAAAATATAGAACTATAAATACAGGAATGTCTTTAAAATTGAGCTGGGGAGATGGCTCAGAAGTTCAGAGCACTGATATAGGGGAATGCCAGGACCAGGAATGGGAGTGGGTGGGTTGGGGAGCAGGGAGAAGGACGGGGAATAGTAAATTTTCAGAGGGGAAACTAGGAAAGGGGATAACATTTGAAATGTAAATAAAGAAAATATCTAATAAAAAAAAAGAATCTGAAAAAAAAAAAAGAAGTTCAGAGCACTGGTTGTTGCTCTTTCAGGGGACTAGGGTTCAATTACCAGCACCCAGATGGCAGCTCACAACTGTCTGTAACTCCAGTTAAGGGATACGACACACTCTTCTGATCTTCATAGGTACCGTGTGCACACAGCACACAGACATCAATGCAGTCAAAATCACCATACACATTAAATAAAAACAAGTACATAAACAATAATAAAGTGGCAGGTAGAATTTTGACCACCTTAAACTGAAGTAGCTGCTCATGTTTCCAATCTCCTTTAATAAAATCCATCTAATTGAAAGCAATTTCAATTTAAATATCCTACTAAGCCTGTTGGCATCAGGAAGACAAAGCAACATAGGACCTATGAAACTGTGAAACGGTAAAGGTGGTTGCCATAAAAGTCTGATAGCCTGAGTTCCATCTTCAGGGCTTCATGGAAAGGTGGAAGGAAAGAACCGACTCCACAAAGCCATCCTCTGACCTACAAATGTACACTATCCTATGTGCATCTTTCTGCACACATACATCATAACACCCAAAATAATATATAATAAAATTGTAGCCATATCTGAACAAGGAAGATGTATGAGCAGATGTGGTAAAACATTGAAAGGAGAAGGCTCACCAGCAAGTCAGAAAACACAACCTGGAGAGGGATGGAATGAATGAGTGAGAAAAAGCACAACCCTGCAGAATGCAGAAACATGAAGCTCACAAAGTACACATAAACTTCACGCCCCGCGCTCACGAAGTACGCACCCGCGCAGTGCCCCGCAGCTTACAGAGTACACATACAGTCTGCACTGTAGCTCAGAGTCCACATACCCGCCGTGCACTGCAACTTACAGAGTACACCTAAATTGTGCCCCGCAGCTCACGGAGTACACATACCCACCGTACACTACAGCTCAGAGTACACATACCCGCTGTGCCCTGCAGCTCACAGAGTACACATACCCGCCGTGCACTGCAGCTCAGAGTACACATACCCGCTGTGCCNCACATACCCGCCGTGCACTGCAGCTCAGAGTACACATACCCGCTGTGCCCTGCAGCTCACAGAGTACACATACCCGCCGTGCACTGCAGCTCAGAATACACATACCCACTGTGCACTGCAGCTCACAGAGTTCACATACCCGCCGTGCTCTGCAGCTCAGAGTCCACACACCCACTGTGCCCTGCTGTAGTATCCACCACAGCCTGCTTGGAGATCCTCCCTATGCCTCTATTGCCACCACAAATTACTTTAAATTATGTTCCAGATCTGAATTATGCTAAATATTGGTGGTAACTGTGTACACCTGTGCTTCCCGGTGGGGTGTTCCTGCCTGACGTGCTCTAGGAGTATTTACAGCTCTAATGATGTTGTTTATCTGTAATTGGTCCCTATAGGGAATCTGCTGCAACATTGCATCCAAGCTGAGCTATTTCCAGTCATTTCCTTGAAGTGTCACTTGACATTATATAGAGCAGACCCTGGGGGAAAGATGCCTCATATAATATAAGGAATATTTGTAGCCAAATGGCTACTTTCCAAGCCTCTCTGCCAGCTGTCAATTACTGTGTCCCACACTGGTGTGCTTGCTGCCAACTGGCCACAATATGTCCAGTTTCCTGAGCAAAAGAGGCAACATAGCCATCCAAGACAAGACATCCAGCTATCCAGATATGACCAGTTATATCAGCTTCCTCCATATTTGATCTTGGACAAGTCATTCTCTTTAGCCTTCATTGAGTAACTAAATAGAGAAAATCCACAGACTTGTAACCACAGGTACCTGCTGTGTGTGGGGGGGGGGTGCACAGAGATGTGGGGTAAACTAAAGCATGCATTTGGAAAGGGTCATAGAAGAGTGTTTTGAAAGCCACCTGTGGTGGCTGACTACTTCAGACTTGTCATCTCTAGCCACTTTGGTTAGACCAAGCCCTTCCTGTTAGGACAGGATTTTCATCTGCTTTTCTCTGCTTTGTGATGTGATGTAGTGACACCATACAGTTCCTTTGATTCTCCTTTTATTTCCAGCTCTTGTTATTTTCATAGGCTATTCTTTAAGTTCACTGCTGTGGGCTGATGTCTTTCTCTCCATGCCCCACCTGAATTCTCGTCTTTTGAGCATTTTCTGATTCCATTATGTTCTCCTCTTTATGAGGTGTTTGTTTCTCTGTTTATGTCTATTAGATTCCCATTTCTCTACATCTTTTCTTCTTTTTCTCCTTTCCTGACTTACTGAGCTGTAGTCTTCACCACAGCAGGCATGCATCCCTACTGTGTTCTTTCATTAGCTTGTATCCAAGGTGGGAAACCATACACTTATTGTACTTTAGAAAGAGGTTTCCATTCAGATTAAAAGGGAAGCGAACCAAGCTTTCTAACATTTAAAGTCAAAAGTAAGGGAAAATGATTAATATTCCACCAGGATATGGCACCTGCCCATGGAACTTGTATGAGTTGAGACACAATACCAGATGCCATCTTTGCAATTAACATCTTCGTGCTTACTGAGAAATTCTGAGTCAAAGATCAAGAGAAAGTAAAAGGAAGTTTGTTATTTAAGGAAAAAGAAAGTCTTTTTACTAGGAGTTAATCTAGGGTCTCATGCCTGGTAGGCAAGATCTCTCTGTCTCTCTCTCTCTCTGTCTCTCTGTCTCTCTCTGTCTCTCTGTCTCTCTGTCTCTCTGTCTCTCTGTTTCTCTGTCTCTCTCTCTCTCT
>NC_034593.1:71251526-71258834 GCF_900095145.1 Mus pahari
TCTCTCTCTGTCTGTCTCTCTCTGTCTGTCTGTCTGTCTGTCTGTCTGTCTGTCTGTCTGTCTCTCTCTCTCTCTCTCTCTCTCTCTCTCTCTGTCTCTGTCTCTGTCTCTCTCACTGAATCATGTTTCCGGCCCTCTTGATTTTTCGTATTTTGAAACAACCTTCCCCATATTCTTCGTCTATATTACTCCAACAAAATATTTTCTGAACAATAAAAATGATGTATAGCATTAAAAAATATACACTCTATATTTTGGTTCCTGATTCAAGTGAGCCTAAAACTTATTTTTAGGACGTTTTGGGGCTGGCTTTTCTCATCACTATTCCCTGACCATCAGTTCTTGCACTGTGTCAGGTCTTATAAACAGTTTGCATGTGATCTATAGCAGACAAGAAGGTTCTGGAAGGCTACTTGACATCACTATATCATTCTACATTCTGGTATTTAGCCTTTGTGTGGTTTGCTACAGGAGAAGATGACAATTCTTAGCAACTCATTATATACTTGAGGGTCAATCACACTTCCTTTTTGTAAAATAGATTTTGTAAAATCGCCTATTTTTATTTATACAATAAACTAAATGATTCAACTGAGAAAAAGTGCATTATGAGAAAAAAAAAAAACCTCAATAATTCTTGTGCTCATTGTTTTTGTGCAAGACCAAGGACGCTAGGAACGGATGTACTAACTATGCAGGTATCTTGATTCTCATGTGTCAGCCTATTGAATACAAGTTATAGCATAGAAGATGCACCCCAATGTGTCCTGTTTTGTCAATACATTTTAGCAATGTTAATGTTAAAATGCTTAATAGAAGAGAATATAACAATCATGAAATACTTCATATGCATCAAAAACAGTATTTTCATGTATCTGTGAGAGATGTCATTACACAGGATAATCAGCAACTAACTGTGCATCTCACAGTATATGTTGACTGTTATAGATATGTACATATTTTTGATGCTCCATGTTTCTTTATGTTCCAATTAGTTTCCATTTGGCATGTTATCTTGAAACATAGCATGAATGGGAATCATCTAGAGGTGCTAAGTAATGTAACAGCAATAAGGAGTATTTTTAATAAAGAATTTCTGGTGCGTGTATGTGTGTGTGTGTGTGTGTGTGTGTGTGTGTGTGTGTGTGTAAAATGTGATTATGGGGTTTTAAGCCATGACATGTATGTGGAGACTGGGTGACAACATTGTAGGGTCTCCTTGGCTTTCTTTATACAATGATCAAGGTCAGGTTGCTAGCAATTCATACTGTAGACATTTCCTACTTAGCCATCTCACTGATATACAAATAAAATTAGCTGAAATATTATTTTTAAAGGAGCATCCCATAAGAGGAAGATAAATGCAGGGAGCTTGTTAAAAGCCTCAGGGATCGGTAACTCCCATCCCCACGCCACTCCTACTACTTTTTGTTGTTTTTTTTTTCCCCTGAGTTTTGCTTCTGAGAATAGAGGATATGAGGTGATTGACAAATAGAATTATTTGAATTTTAAAACAGGAATGAGAAAAAGACAAAGAAAAAAAAGCTCCACAGACATTATTGCATTGAAAACTAGCAGTCCCTTGAAAATGGAGATCCTGTTTCGTTTAGTCACATAAAAGATCAAGCCATAATCACAATACACTAAGGAAAAAAAGAGCCACTAAGGCTGGTGACTTGGCTCAGGGGATAAAGACACTTGCCACAGAACCTCCTTTCAGTTGCCATTCTATTCTGTGAGTCAGATAGTAATTGTATTCATTAGTTATTTCTTTATGGAGAAACAGGCTAATCGTTTTTCAATTTAAGGGGAAAATTAATATTACAAGTGAGCCTCTCTGCCTTCCTAATGTGGTATGAAAATATACTTTAAACCCTTGAAGTGGGATTCTGTAATGTCTGTGCTGAGCCACTGGACCACCTGTTTCTGATTTTTCTGTCCCATTTCAAATAAATGGAAGATGTTTAAAAAAACAAAAAAGCCTCAGGGAAAAGTTAATGGTGTCACTCCCTTCCTGGTCTCTAAAGAAACAAGCCACCAGAATGGGACTTAAGGGATGCTCCCCCTCCTTTTCTCCACTTTCTCTGAGGTAAGGAGAGAGGCATTCTTTCCTTTTAACTTTTACTTCCATAATTTCCTCTGTCCCTTTCCACCTTCTTCCTTCCTTCCTTCCCTTTCCTTCCTGTTATTTAGTATCTATGAATTAAGTATACCTTTATCACGTATCTTCTATTAACTTATATCATGAATAACTCTTTTTAAAGCTTTATTTTATTCTGGGTTTTAATAAAATACAAAATAATGAATTTTATTATGAAATTTTTAATTTATTTGTATTATTGTGTTTTGCCCACATTTGTCCCTACTACTTTATCTCTTCTCCTCTTCATTGGAATAGTTCCTCTTCAAATGGTCTTATTCTGCTTCTCTCTCTCTCTCTCTCTCTCTCTCTCTCTCTCTCTCTCTCTCTCTCTCTCTCTCACACACACACACACACACACATATGAGAGAGAGAGAGAGAGAGAGAGAGAGAGAGGGAGAGAGAGAGAGAGAGAGAGAGAATAAACATTACCGTAGCTTCTTTTCTCTTTCCTTTAAAGCTTTTCCTTACAAAATTAATCCCCTTTCTACATTCAGACCAGATATATTTTCTGCCTTTAAAAAAATCCATATTTGTTTTTCTGAGTCTGGGTTATTGATTTTAAAATAATCATCTCCAGTTGCATCTATTTTCTTGCAAATGGCATGATTTCATTATTCTTCATTGTTGAAAATGACTTTACTCTGTGTGATAGGGAGTGTAGTATGGTTATGACTCTAATATGTTTTATTTTTATAGTAGAACTGCAATAAATATAGATGCACACTTGTGTATCTTTGTATTGTGCTGCCTGGGTCCTTTTTATTTCTTAGTCAAGACTGATATAGTGAATCACATTTTATTTCTGTGTTTAGCTTTTGAGATGCCTCCATAGTATCTTATCAGTTTATATCACTGTCAGCAGGCCAGCACTATTCAAGGGTTCCTCTCAACAAATTCTGTCTAGCATTTATTGTCATATGTTTTCTTGTTTATAGCTATTTGATTATGTGAGATAGAACTTCAGTGTAGTTTAGACATTTTAAATTCCATTTATCCATCATCTATCTATATCTCTCTATCTTTTATTCTATCTATACTCTATCTAGCTACCATTTTACTAAATATCTAGTGTGTGTGTGTGTGTGTGTGTGTGTGTGTGTGTGTGTATGTAGGTGTATGCCATGAAAAGGGGAGAAAGTTAGTTTGCATGAGTAAATTCTCTTCTACAACCATGTGGATTTCAAAGATTGAGCTCAGATAATATGGCAAGATTATGTACCTTTACCTGCCAAGCTGTCTTGCCAGATCTTATGTGCAATTTAGCTTTAATCTGTACTCTTTATAACATGATGGAATATTGAACATGTTCTCGTATAATCTTTGAACATTTATGTTCTTCCTTTGAGAATTTTCTACTCAATTAATATACTCATTGATTAATTGGATAATATTCTCTTTAATTTTTGAGTTTGTTATATTTTCTAGATAGTAATTGCACTCTGTATTCTGTCTTATCTCTCCTGGTTGTCTTAGATCTCTGTGCAGAGCCTTTGAATGTTACAAACCTTATTTGTCAATTCTATTATTTATTGAGCTTCAGAAACTTATCACATAGATTTTTGTCTACACCTATGCCTTGAAATGTTTATTTATAGTTTTCTCTATCAGTTTTGAAGTTTTAAGTCCTAAGTTCAGATCTTCGATCCATTCTGATTTGTGTGTGTGTGTGTGGGTGTGTGTGTGTGTGTGTGTGTGTGTGCGCGCGCGCGCGTGCGCGCGTGCAGAGCAAGAGCTACAGGTCTGTTTTTATTCTTACACATGTGGATTCAGTTTTCATGGTACCATTTGCTGAAGAAGCCTCTTTTCTTGGATATCTGTAGCAACACCATTGTCAAGTATTTGTTAATGTAGCTGTGTCAGATCATTTTGGGGCCCTCCATTGTATTCCATCGTGGTACACATCTGTTTTCCCCAGCCCACGCTCTTTTTGTTGCAGTGGCTTTAAAGAATGTTTTCACATCTGCTATTGTGATACTTACAGCATTGATTTTTTTTTTTTTACCCATATAGGATTATTTTGGCTATTCAGGGTCTTTTGTGGTTTCATATGAATGTTAATATTTTTTCTAGTTCTGTGCAAAAAGCCTTTTGGATTTTAACAGGGATTTTATTAAATGTGTTGATTACTTTGAGTTATACAGCCATTTTTACAGCATGAATTCTGCCGATGAACATCAGAGGCCTTTGAATCTGTTGTCTTCAATTTCATTTTTTAGTATTTTATATTTTTCATTGTAAAGGTCTTCTTTTTGTTCTGTTAGATTCAGCTATAAGTGTTTTTAAGGTACAATTCTGAATGGCACTTTTTTTTTATTTATTTCTCAGCATGTTTATTATTGGTTTATAGGAAAGTACTGATCTTTACAATTTATTTTTTGCATCAAACTATATTGCTACATGATGTTTTTACTGGACTTCAGGGTGTTTTGACGAAGATCTTATGTTTTCAATTGCAGGATCGTGTCATCTATGGTAGGAAGTTATTTGTCTTCTTTCTTCTTATCTGTATATGTTTTAATTCTTGTGCTAGTTCTATTTACCAAAATAAAACTTTAATCACTACATGGAATAAGACAGGAGCCAATAGGCACCTATATTTCATTCTTGGTTTTACAGAAGTACCTTCAAGTTTTCCTTACATGGTACAAAGTTAGAAATAGGTACTTTGTTTATAGCCTCGTGACACCAAGGCATGCTCCCGTTTGTCACTGCTGATTGCTTAAGAGCTTTTATCATGAAAAGATGTTGCAAAAGTTTTTTTCTGAATCTTTTAAGATCTTGATGTAACTTCAGTTCTTAAACCTATTTGTGTTGTTATGCATTATATTCACTGATTTGTAATTTGTTTAGTGTTTCAATTATTTTGTGTTTCTACGACATTACAGGATGTGCCAAAGGCAATTCTAAGAGTGAAATGCCCTATAGGTGTCTGTATAAAAAAATCTGCATGATTTCAAATAAACAACTTAATGATGTACTGCAATATCTGTAATATCAAGACTCATTAAGCATTAATCACTTCACTGGAGTTGTTAGACTGTGGCATTAGTGTTTTAGAATTCTGATAGTCTCCGGTTTTGCAGTAGTAAACCAATCATATAGATAGCTCCAGAATTCAATCCACATGAGTTTGCCTCAGACTTAGGGCTATATATCTCCATGGCTTTTCTTAGGAGATGCCATTTCCTTACTGAGTACAGCGTTATCACTTCTAGCATACTTCCAGTGCCTGCTCTGATCCTCCTGTCCCTGGCTCCTTTTAGACTGTTACAATCAATTGCTTCCATTCTGTAAGAATCTCTTTAGGGCTCTCTCATTCAGAATCATGGCAAGTTGACTCCAAGCTCTCTGACCTTCAATTGCTCCTTTCTCTCAGGTCCCCAGAACAAATCAGTTGTAAGCAAATGATTCTCTTTGAGATGGTGACCACTCACATGTCTATGAGTAGAATAAAATCTAAACAAACACACAAATGGAACTGAACTCTATTATAACAAATCCCAATGAAAGAATCACTGTCTTATCAAAACTCACAACTATGTCCTGAGGCTTGTTAGACTCAGGATCATTAGGCTGGTTTCCTGCTAGTGTCTTTTCTAAGAGCTACCTAGCTTAATTTCTAGACTAGGTTTCCTCTATTTCTGCCAGAAAGTTGTGTGGCTGGAATCATGTGCTGATTATTTCCTTTTCCATGATTCCCTTCTCTGTGCTTTGTTGTTCTGTTCCCCTCCAGTTGGGATATCACATGTTCCTTTACCGTTCCCTCTTCAGAACTGAGTCTGTGATCTGTTATCCTGACACTTGTCCTTCACCACATCACATGGAAACAACTTCTACCATATTACTTGGAAGTCATGGAAATTTTCATTTTCTTATTTATATGACAGAATGAATACCATAGTATGTATTACCAAGTTATCCAGGTAGTTTAAGCATAAATGTTTATAATTTAAACAACAAAATGTACCAGTACTTGTTATTTATAATAGTCCAATGATTGTGTGTATAGTTGAACTCGAGTCATTCAAATTATTGATCCTAAGTCAAGCAGGCAAGGGAGCTGTCACTACGTTTGGCAGGGATGATGACAAGACATAGGAGAGCGGCTAGAAAAAAATCCAAAATGTTAATGGGTGAACCATAAATTTAGACCCAGGTAAATCATTCACATAATTTATTCTTTCTGTTTCTTGCGTGCCATCTCAAGTACAATAATTTTGCATAATCATTTTGACACGCATCTGAGACCATGTTATCTAATCTTTTAATATTTCAAACGAACCTTATTTTTGTTTTTTTGAATGACTTAAAAAATGCTTACAATGAACCAATCACTTTTTGTGCAGTTTACAGTTGGAAATTTATTTCCTTCCAACAATTGCTTACAAGCTCACAGTAGGTAAAGCATTGTGAACAGAAATCAGATACTTTCTGGTCTCATCAGAGAGCTCTGGAAAGCAGAGCCCATGGCACAGGTTGGTAGACATACACTTTCCAAGGCAATCAAATTCAGAAATCACTGATGCGACTGACCCCTGGCCTCAAAAGTTTGCTTCACTGGGGTTGTCATGAGAAGTTATATTTTCAGTGTTGTCTCACTGAGGGTAAAGTGAAGAAGGAATCCTATGTTCATTTTCCTGCTCCCTGGGGTTTTCACAGCACATGAACTCACTGTACTCTTAAGTATTTGCATGCCAATGCCATTTTCAAACCTCTTAACTACCAAAGAAATTCCAGTGACTTTAGTCACTGTGAGCATGAACTATGCTCAGAAGTGCTCACCATAGTCATGGCATAAGTAACAAGACTTGTGGGAAAGTCTGACAGTTCATTATTGTTCCTCTTAGAGTTCCCTCACACTGCACATAAACCTCAAAGAAACTTCCATGCTTAATCCAAGAGGGGACTCGGAAGCTATCTATAAATTTTGGTATCTGAGTGAACTACAAGTTCATTGATGATTTTTAATGTCTGTTATGCCATCCTTCTACCGTCATGCCCTCTCTAATTTCATTTGGGCTAGCCTGATTAGTGGATGCAAACCTCCACACATGGACCAAACTTTGATTAACAAATAAAATTATACTTATTAGAATAAGATTGAATTGACTTGTCAGTCTGTCTCTCTATCTCTGTTTTTGTTTCTGTCTCCCCTCCCCAACCCC
>NC_034593.1:71258844-71289833 GCF_900095145.1 Mus pahari
CACACACACACACACACACACACACACATTTTGAGATTCCAGCTATTTATTTTTTCTCCACAATTTATGCTGTGAGTTTTTCTATTATTGAAAATAGATTTCTTTTTCTCACGTAATATATTCTGATTGCAATTTTCCTTCCCTTGACTCATCCAGACCTCCACCACCACCAGTCTGGATCCATCCCCTTTTCTCTCCCCTTTAGAAAGTAGAAATGTTTCTATGGCATAATAATAAAATATAACATAGTAATATAAAACAAAAACTCACAAATAAGGATAGGGCAAAGCAAAGAAACAGAAGGAAATGAGCCCAAGAAAGGACAGATGAAACAGCTACAGATTCAAAGATTCACTCGTTTGTACACTCAGGATCACTATAAAACTCTGAAATAGAAGATAATATATGTATTCAACAGAGCTATAAGGAAAAAAGGAGAGAAAAATAAGATTTATTTTTTTAAAGAAAAGCCCTGACAGGACATTGTCAATCAGGTTTCCAATGATGTCATTGAAATAATTTGCTGTTGGCTATCTACTACTGGGCATGCACCTTACCCTTATCTTATGAATATGTGTTTTCCCAGTGAGACCTGTTCGGAGAAAATTACATTTTCATTTGCAAGTGTTTATCAGCTGGATATGTCTTATGGGTTAGAGATAGAGGCATATGTCCACATGCCCTTTCATCTCTAGGACCACATATCCTGGAGACATGTTCAGGGCCTGTCTATGCCCCCTCAGTACTATGGGCTCATATGTCATCTATCCTGTTGATTGAGAGGACCTTGTTTCCTTGGCATCCTTCATCTCCTCTGTCTCTTACTCTTTTCCTGTCTCCTTTTCTACACAGTTCCCTGAGCTCTGAGGGGAGTGATTTGTTGGAGCTATCTTATTCAGGATTAAGTGTTCCAAGGTCTCTCACTCCCTGCACAGTGTTTGCTGTGGGTGTTTGTTCCCACTGACTGTAGGAGGAAACTTCTTTGATGATGGGTGATCTATGAGCATAGCTGAATGTCATTAGGATTCATTGTATTTGTACATTCCTTTAGCAAAACAGTACAATTTATTATTTTTCCTTTAGATCCTTGGTCTATCTAATTTCATGGTCCTGACCATCCAGCAGTGTTGGTATGGGTTTTAATTTGTGAAGTGAGCCTTAAATCAAATCTAATTTAATTTGGTGTTTAGTCCCACAAGCTTTTTGCCACCATATACACCATATATCGTAGGCAGAACACTGTTCTAGATCTAAGGTTTTGTGGCTGGAACAGTGTTTACATTTCTACTTTGATAACATACAGAGTACTTTCCTGTATTAAAGATGCTAAGACATAGGGGTGAAGGCTCTATGTAGGCACCAACTCAATGAGTTGTGCAGGTGTTGTCCTCAGCAGTGGGGCCTTGCTGGCAGATTGTTCAGAGCAACCTATAGTCTTGGCAACATTTGGGTTGTTTAGAGATTGCCATGGACCCCTTTGGGCAACAACTAAACTAGATATAACCCAATTGTAGTACTGTAAGCTTCACTTGGTGACAAGAAATGGCCAGATAAGCTTTTGTTTACCCTGTTTTGGGTAATTGTATGTAGATCATCTTTATATATTTTACAGGTTCTACAGTATTAGCTTTCCATACTATCCTTCAAAGGTCCTTAATTTTAGCTGTCTATTCCTAATTCCTTCTCTCATATCCCTTTTCTCTCCAACTCTCCACTAAATCCTACTTTTCCATTCCTCCATCCATCTATAACTGTTCTATATCCATTTCCTAGAGAAATCTATCCTCCTCCCACCCAGGTGCTTACTCTATAACTAACCTTTGTGGTTCTATCAATTTTATCTTGGTTATCATTAATGTAACTGCTGCTATCCAGTTATGAGTAAATGGATGCCATGTTTGTCTTTCCGTGCCTGATTTAGTTCAGACAAGATGATTTTTTTTCTAGTTCCATCTATTTATTTGATATTTTCAAACTTTTTAATGGCTGAGTAATAGTCCATCCTGTAAAGGTAACATGTTTTCTTTATCCATTACTCTGTTCAGAGACATCTAAGTTGTTTCCAGTTTCTGGCTGTTATGCATAGAGCAACAATGAAAATCGTTGAGCAAATGTTTGTAGTAAGATGAAGTGTCCTTTGGTAATATGAACAATAGTGATATAGCTGGATCTTGAGGTAGATCCATTCCCATTTTTCCCGAGGAACCACCATACTGATTTCCATCGAGGCTGCACGAGTTAGCACTCCTACCATGAATGAATGAGTGTTCCTCTTACTCTACATCCTCAGCATACACTGTCATTAGTTTTGTTGATCTTAAGTATTCTGGCAGGAATAAGATGAAATCTCAAATTAGTTTTGATTTGGATTTCTTTGATGGTTAAGGATGTTAAGCACTAGGTGTTCCTTAGCCACTTGAAATTGCTTTATTGAAAATTCTGTTTAAATATATACCTAAGTTGGGTTATTTGCTTTCTTGATATCTAGTTTTTGAGTTATTTATATGTTTCAAATATTAGACCTCTTTTAGATATGCAGTTGGAAAAAATTGTCCCCATTTCTTCCCTATAGGCTGATACCTTGCACAAATGATATTTTTTATCATTCAGAAACTTGTCAGTTTCATTAGCTTGCGTATATTAATTGCTGATGATAGTGCCTATACTAACAGTGTTCTATTCAGAAACACTTTTTCTGTGCCACTGTAAGTTTATGATTATTCCCCACTTTCAGTTTTATCAGGTTCTGTGTATCTAGCTTTATGTTGAGTAAGATCTTCTAACCACTTGGACTTGAGTTGTTTGCAGGATGAAAAATATGGGTTTATTTGCATTTCTTCTACATGCAGCCACCCAATTTGACTTTCATCATGTGCTGATGATGCTGTCATTTTTGCACTGTGTATTTTTGGCTTCTTATCAAAAATCAGTTGTCCATAGATGTGTAGATTTATGTATGAAGAAAATTATCCATTTCCTTTAGATTTTCCAATTCAATGAAGTATAGATAGAATGTTCTTACAGTTGTCTGGATTTCTTCCACATTTGTTGTACTGCTTTTATTGAATTTTTCAATTTAGATCAATTTTCTGCCTTTTCTTTAATTTATATAAAAATTTGTTATTCTTATTGATTTACTCAAAGAACTGACTCTTTTTTGTTGTTGATTCTATGCATTGTTTTTTGTTTGTTGGGTTCTATTCTGTTGCTTTTAGCCCTGAGTTTGATTATTTCTTGTTCAGTCCTTTTGGATGTGACTTCTTCTTTTTGTTGTAGTACTTCCAGGTACATTGTTACTTTATTAGTATGTGATCTCTCAATTATTTTAATGGTTGCACTTAAAACTATGAACTTGCCACTTGGATTCACCCTCATTGTGTCCCATAAGTTTGCATACGTTGTTTTCATTTCCACTAAATTCTGGAAAGTCTTTCATTTCTTTCTTGACCCATTTCTCATTCAGTAGTGAGTTGCTCTGTTTTCATGACTTTGTAAGTTTCTGTTGTTGGTATCCAGTTCTAATCTGTGATAGAATGAGCATAGGTCAGGTAGGATGAAGGCTATTATTTCACTTTTCTTGCATCTCTTGAACATTTGTGTTTGAGTGTGTGGTCAATTTTAGAGAAATTTTTGAGGTGCAGAGAACAAAATATATTCTTTTGTTTGGTAAAATATTCTTTAAATATGTATTGGCTCCATTTGTTTAATAATACCTATTTTATCCAACATTTGTCTGCTTAGGTTTTTTTGTGGGTGACTTATTAGTTGTTGAGAGTGAGGTATTTAACCCTCCCACTATCAAAGTGTTCTTGAAGCTGTAGTAGTATTTTGTTTTTATTTTTGCTTGTTTTTTATGTACTTGGGGACATTTGTCTTTCTTCTATAGATGGTAAGAAATGCAATGTCTTTCCTTGTTTTTTTTTTTTTTAACTTGATGAGATTATTTATTCTATGTGTATTGTTGGATGTAGTTAATCTCTTTAGATTGGAGTTTATGTCCTAGTACCTTCTGTAGGTCTAGATTTGAAGATATTGTTTAAGTTTAGTTTTATTATTGCATGTCTTATTTTCTCTGTTGTGATTGAAAGTTTTGTTGGGTAGAGTAGTCTGGGGTCTCAAATCTGTAGAACATCTGTCCAGGCACTTATGGCTTTTAGAATCTCCATTGACAAGGCAAGTGTTACTCTAATAGGTCTATATTTATATGTTACTTGCACCTCTTCCCTTATAGCTTTTTATTTGGCATTTTAATTATTTTGTTCTGAGAGGACTTTTATTTTTAAGTGCTGTTTCTTTGGTGTTTCGTATGCTTCATGTAATTCTATAGGTGTTTCTTTCTTTAGGTTAGGGAAATTTTCTTCTATATTTTTAATGAAAGCATTGCCTTTGACAAGTTTTTTCTTTCTCCTTCCTCTAATCCCAATATTCTTAGATTTATGTCTTTTCATATAGTTTCAGATTTCTTGGATGTTTTGGAGTTGTTTTCAATGTCCAGTGTTCTCTCTTGCATCTTTTGTACTCTGTTGGTAAGACTTCGCTCTCAGTTTTCTGTTCAAGGTCCTAAATTTTGCATTTCTATATTTCCCTTAGTTTGGGTTTTCTTTATTAAGTCTATTTCCACTGTAATGCCTTCAACTGTTTCACTTATTTCCGTAGATTTCTAGATGGTTTTATTTATTTCCTTATTAAAGACCTTTATCATATTTCTAAAGGCTGTTTTAAGGTCTCTCCCCCACCCCCTTGGTTTTAGCTATGTTGCAGTTCTCTGGGCCTACATTGCTAGGTTCTAATAGAGATATACTGTCTTGGTCATTATTGATCGTAGTTTTAGGATGATATCAAAGCATCTAGATTTGGGAAGATTATAAGTCTAGGTATATATCTGGTCATGTCTTTGGTGAATAGGTGTTTTGTTCCTTGGTTTCTATGGTGGCCTCTGGTTCTTAGAAAGATGTGGTATATGTGTGTTTTCTGGTAAGTATCCTGGGACCCTGACAAGTGTAAGCACTAGGCTTTCCAGGTAAAATGTAGTTCAGGGTATTGGGAGCTGACTCTTCAGATTAGGACTGGGACTATGGTGTGGAGGAAAGAAGGGTGTTCCACAAGGTTCTACCAGTGCCTTGATAATGGGCTCAGTGACCAGGGAGAATTCACAGCAGATAACATGCTACAGAGCAGGGATAAGACTAGGGAATTAGCTGTGAAGTAGAGGAGGGAAGGTGAAGATAAGCTTTGCTGGCCTATTTGCTTTTTACACTCCAGTCTCTTAATGGAGCATATGAGCTTCACACTGTGCTCATGTTCCACTGGATTCCAGATACACACTTCCTTAACCCACTGTTTAATGTTTCCCTAGCTCTCCATGGTAATGGGATTAACTACCTCTTTTTTATTGTTCTTGCTGTTGTTTTGGAAAACATAGGTACAATGAACCATATTACAGCTGGCTGGCTCTGCATGGCAATGCACCTTTCATTGCAATGTAGAAATCAGGAAGCTCTTTCTTCATCACAGAAACAACCTCCTTTCTCTGAGGTAGTGGGTATAGGAAACATATAGGAATTATACATCAGGGTTTTGTCATACTGGATTATACATATAGGAATTATACATCAGGGATTTGTCATACTGGATTATACATATAGGAATTATANATCAGGGATTTGTCATACTGGATTATACATATAGGAATTATACATCAGGGATTTGTCATACTGGGGTTAAAGTCATTTTGCAGCCAGGTAAGACAGAAATCTAAGCTCTAAACTGTATATTTCATTGAAAATAAAACACTGCCAATTTCAAGGATTCAAGAGATTCAATAGACTTGCTCCTATGATGTTGGTTTCAGGAGGAAAGGTTTCAGGATGTAGGAGACTTTGTTATGTGAGAGATTTGCTATCTAAGTCTAACTGAGAGTAAGTGTGTCTGTACATGACGATAAACATGTCCCATTTATAATATCCATTTCCCTCAACATGTGGAACTTTCATGTCATGAGAATGCTGAAGAAATAGAAAGATACATTATTTTTACCCTAATCATTGGGACATTTCCCAATATTTTGAATGCTTCCTACTAGAATTTGCATAAAAACATTACTTTTCACAGTCAATGATATTCTAGACACTCATCTGGAGATGTTTATCCCAGACTTTCCTATCTTTTCAATATATTCTTTCCAACCAACCAAATATCCAAACCACTCATCTCTGTCTAAAGTCCCATAAGTAGGAAAATAGCAGAATACTTCTTTCTCTCTTCAAACAATTCACCAATCTCCGTACTTAAGGTCAGAGGCTGATAATATTTTCGGGGCAGATGTCATCAGTTTTTCATATTTAAGGGAATCAATGTTAGAACATGAAATTCACAGTTAAAGATTTATTTTTATTTTTAAGTATCTGATGGATATGAGTGTTTTTGATCTGATGCATATATGTGTACTACATGAATGTCTAGTACCTACAGAGGCCAGAAGTTGCCATTGAGTAGTTATAGATGGTTGAGTTATCAAGTGGGTACTTGGGATCAAATCTAGGTCCTTTGCAAGAGCTGGAAGTACTCTTGGTCACCAAGCCATCTCCTAAGATTCAAGAAACATATTCTAAACCTTTAGCAACATATATTTTTATTTGAACAATAATTAAATAAATCTTAAATCCATTATAAATATAAAAACAATGAGCAATTAAATAATATTAAAATCAAGATAACTATAACTTGCTTCCTATAGATAACAAAAGTGATTTGGGTTTTTACTTGGATTTGACACATCATAATTAATGAAAACTACAAATACTGTAACAAGGACAACCTAAGAATGTGTTTTATAAAAAAACATGTGTATACATATATGGTAGACTCAGGATGTACCCATTGTCTCCCATTTTCTTGTTAGGTGAGAGTTACCCTCAGTTTTGTGTTATCACTCCACTGCCTATTTTATATTACATATGTACACACATCAAACCACACACACACACACACACACACANACACACACACACACACACACGTATACATATATTTTTATAAATATGTCATTTCTCTTTCAGTTCTAAAGTATTGATATTGTCTCACACTGTGTGGTGCTATATATTTGGGGAACAATATCACAGAAGCACAATGCCCCTACCATCTCATTTTATCAGAATAGACTCTATCACAGAGTTAGGTGACCCATTACCATTTTATTTATGAACCTTCTGCTGCCACCAAAGGCAGCACATCTTCTCAGCATGATGCAGTTTACATGCCTCAGTGAAGCAGTCATGCAAATGAACACGACCTACATCCTATAGTTCTCTTTCTTTCTTTCTTTCTTTCTTTCTTTCTTTCTTTCTTTCTTTCTTTCTTTCTTTCTTTTGTATGTTCAAGTACATCTAAAAATCTACTTTGAGCAAATTTACAACTTCAAGTACAAGACTATTAATTGTATTCCTCATACTGTATGAGAAACTCATTATTCGCTCACCCAACAGAATGGCAACTTGTAGCTTCTAGAAACTACCCTTTCTGTCTTGCTAACCACTGCTCTCTTTATTTCAATGTATTCAACCTTTCTTTTTATTACTTTTCATTTGTTATTGTTGCTGCCATTAAATTACATGAATACATCCTTTGCTTTCTGTATTTGGCCTTTTATCCTCCGGGACAAAATCTTCCCAGTTCAGTGATATTGAAACATGAGGCAGAGACTTTTAATAAAAGGAAGAATGATGTGTATAGCCATGGATATGGCACCATTATATGTATTTTATAAGTTACTCGAAGGAAAGAAATTTATTTTCTGAAATAGTTCACCAAGCCAGTAATCCCACACAGATCCACCAGTGTATCCACACATTACTGTGAGACTGAGCGCAGTGAGAATGAAGGATGATACTACTGTTTTCTTTGTCAGTCCTCACTCTATAAAGTGAGGAGTGGACTAAGATGGGAGTCAGGAATTCTTCCGTGCAGCCTACACACAACACTAAAAACACCCTGATATAAGACAGAAGAATGAGATCCACTCTTTACTGTGAACGTGGTATTTTTATCCGACGCTTGTAGAGAGACTTAGTTATCAGAAAAATGCAAACAGCAAATAACAACAAGAAAAAAATTAATTAAAAAATTCTCATCAGTTTGACCTTTTGTCCTAACTGGTCTAAAGAGCCAGGGCTATTTGCCAAAGCACTCTCATTATTCCAGTACCACTGGCTGAATTAGATAGTCTCCTTGGCAAGGTGAGTGAAATAAAATCTAATAGTAACAATAAAACTTCACAGTGAAGTCACAATTGTTTGTGTGTCCTACAGGTATCTACTGTAAGTGTGAATTAAATATTTCCTTTTGTTGGGCTAGCTAAATCAAAGCCCTACCTTTTACCTTCTGATTATTCAAGCTGGACACGTTCATTAGAATATAAGATTGCTGAATGGAGATTACCCTAGCAGTCCTCAAATGGAATAGTCAAAAAGAGACTGAGATATTCTAGTAAATTGCTCAAATTAGGCGTCCAGTTTTCTAACTTACTGAGAGCCCACTTTCTTTGCTTCCATAGCACATCTCTAAGCAAGACTCAGAAACAAAACAAAACAAGACAAGATAAAACAAAACCAACCAACCAAACAAACCAAAAAAACTAGTGTATAGTACATATGAGAAAGGAAGATACATCTTTTGTAAACTTTCTGGACTCCTTCAGAAATAGGAAGTTTACCATTAGCATTGGAGTAGTATAAATTGGTAGTTTTTATCATTGCGCTTTTGGAAGTGATGATTTCTTTTCAATATGCCAAGAAGTATATTCTGTACTTTAAATATATTACATAATAATCATTGTTAAGCAAATGCCAAGAGTTGTACACTATATAAAGGCTAACATTTATGTAATGAATTTATAGCACAACTATTGGATATTATTATTTGGTACTTCTGTGTATAGTTTGGTCCATAACTTCTAATATTTTCCATTTAATCTTTATTGTTATGTCACTCTACTCATCTGTGTCATTATTATTCTATTGTTCTGCAGAGAATCAGAATGCAATCAGAACCATTTGACAATATTTCCATGATCTGTAAACAAGATGTTAATCCTCATCCCACAGGATGTTCAGATGATGTTGTATGAAGCACAAAAATCATTTGCTTTGGACCACATCACTGGGGAGTGTACCTTATAGGAATTTAGTAAATCTACAGTCATGTCTTAATTTTTGAAATTGAGTATTTTTGGAAAGCTCTCTAAGAATCCAGGATACTGTGTCTACTCTGTGTGATGTAATTTCTTGGTTTCTACCTTGTCCATTTTTAGATTCTCAAGCATTTATCAGTCTGGAGTCAAAAGTAAAAGGTTTAGAAGTAGACTTGGGATTTACTATTTTATATATCTCCTTAAATAAGATTAGGCTTGGTCCATGTCTGATACTGGCTAAGTTTCATACTATTCCATTTCTGTTGGTTTAAGGGTTCTCATGTAGCCTAAGCCTTCTTTGTTCAGCATTTTGTTTCTATCTGATGTGTTATTTTATTTTTCAGTTGTTTTGATACAGGGTAGCTTCAAACCTGTAATCCTTCTTTCTTAGTCTCTCAAATTCATGCGTGAGCATATCTAACATAATTGTGATGCTTGGAGATGTTTCCTGCCCAGGTGGGATGCAGAGTGCATCCTGAGTGCTACAGCTGGTGAGGGGCAGGGCCAGCTCAATGGATTTCATGACTCCAGGCCCAGCTCTCTACACTAAAACCTTGGGGCCAGCTTACCCACATCCCCACCACGAAACTGCCATTGATGACTGGTGGAGCCAGTTCTCCAGGGCACTGCAGCCAGTGAGGGACCAGCCAGTTCTACATAGCCCCTAGACATCCAAGTGATCCCTCCCTGGCAGCTGCCCTGACCAGGGACATCCCAAATTTTATAGTGGTAATATGAGTCACAGACATAAAAAATGACCCCTTCTACTGTGTAGCCACAGACCTAGACATGGTCCTCAGTAGCAGCTTAGGCTGGGATCTCACCATGGCCCAGGTGACAGGGTTGGCCTCTCACAGCAAGCTACTCCTCTCTACTCTTGAGTCTCCAGTTCCATCTTTCTTCATAATACTCAAGCTGTCTAACTTCTCTTTCTTTTCTATCTGTCCACCACATACTGGCATATTGTGGTTGCCCTGTTGCAGAGTGGCCATGTGGCTGGCACATCCTGGGTGACATTCTCCAACAGTGCTGCTTCACGGTGTGGTGGCACATGAGGGCTGATGTCCTGACTGTGCCATTGTGAGTGGCATGGTGGTCCTCATGGTCTCTGTCTTCCTCCTCCCACACTGTGCTGCTTGAATTTGATTTGATTTGATGTGTCCTAGGCATAAAACAGCTTGGGCCACCAAGCCAGGCATCAAGCTAGGATGAACAAAAGACTACCATCTGCTCTGTCCCTGACTAATATAAAATCACCACCAACGACAAAAGGTCATTTGCCCATTGCCAGAGTATGGGGGGGGGGGGGCACTAGTCATTCTTATATCCTCATTTTTTTTCCTCATGTACATTAGTGACTTTAAGCACTGGAAATTAAAATTAAATATTTCAAAATATGTAAAGTTAGTTTTAACCACTCTGTTCTTTAATTGCTATAGAAATGTGTGAGTGTTCTTCTTTGACTGTTAAGGTTAAGGAGCTTTACTTCTGTTCTTTCTTGAAGACTTGTAGACAGATGTGACTTGGGTCTTGATTCTACTGAAATGGAAAAACTATACTACCATGCTTGAATTCCAGTTTTTCCATTAGAGAAATGCATTAAAATAGACAGTTGCAGATAGAGACCTTAATGTTAAGTGAAGTAAGGTGGACTTAGAAAGACAAAGACAAAAGCAACATGCCCATTCTTACATGCTGAACAGTTTTTAAATATACATTTAAGTATATATGCATATATGTGCGTGTGTGTGTGTGTGTGTAACATGCCATTCTTACATGCTGAACAGTTTTAAATATGCATTTAAATATATATGCATGCGTGCGTGTGCGTGCGTGTGTGTGTTACATGCCCATTCTTACATGCTGAACAGTTTTAAATATACATTTAAGTATATATGCATATATATGTGTGTGTGTGTGTGTATGTGTGTGTGTAACATGCCCATTCTTACATGCTGAACAGTTTTAAATATGCACTTAAATATATATGCATATATATGCGTGTGTGTGTGTGTGTGTGTGTGTGTGTGTGTGTGTAACATGCCCATTCTTACATGCTGAACAGTTTTAAATATACATTTAAGTATATATGCATATATATGCATGTGTGAGTATGTGCGTGTGCATGTGTGTGTGTGTGTGTGTGTGTGTAACATGCCCATTCTTACATGCTGAACAGTTTTAAATATACATTTAAATATATATGCATATATGTGCGTGCGTGCGCGCGCGTGTGTGTGTGTGTGTGTGTGTGTGTGTGTGTGTGTATCTGTGTGTGGTGTATGTTTGAGACTTAAAACTTGAAACAGGAGATGAGAGAGGAGGATGACATAAAAAGAGAGGTTGAGGTGGTGGATAACAGGGAGCAGTAGAATAATTTAAGATGAAAGCCAAAACGAAGAAGCTAAGGTTTGGAAGGGGACCCTCAATATGGGAGATGGAAAGATAGGAAGGACAGTCTTGAGGGAGACAAATAGAAGCCAAATACAATGATATATGTGCAGGAAAGTGACACAAATTGTATTGTATGCTTTGTATTTTAATTTAAAATAATTGTTTTTAAAAAGAGAAATGAACAATGTGTTGGATTTCCATTGTGGGCTCCAGTATACTGGCAGTCATCAGAGTACAAAGAGGTTCAATGATAGAATTAACAATTTCTTTGTGCATCTGTCTGGTTGTCAGTTCAGCATCTGTGCTCAATAATTAGCTCAATATTTGCTTGAACTTAAAGGAAGCCAAGAAAAGGTAAGGTATTTAATATGTTTGGAAATGTGCTCTCCCTAAAGAGCTATGATGACTAGGAACCACATCTGTGTTAGCTCTGACAGGCAGCCAAGCCCAGAGTAAATGTAGAGAGATAATTTGAGAAGTGAGGAATTTAAGTTAAATTTGAGGATTTCTGCAATCCTGACTTGGAAAAGTTGAATATAGGACAAATGGCAGTAGGAAAAATGACAGGACACAGACAAACAGACCTCAAAGAAAACATGCAGGACTCATTATGTCTTCCTTTGTTCCTTGGAAGAGCAAGACTTTCAACATTCAAATGTCAGGAAGCTACTTGAAAGAATTCCGAATGCCTGGAGTTTTAAATAGAACAAGTGCGCACTCACAGCTCTAAAAGGCATCCTAGGAAAAAGAACTGGGGTAATGAAAATGCAATGAGGTGCGTGGGAAGGGATGGGTTGCCAGTTTGTTTCCTTCAGAAAGGAGCCTGTGCTTAGCATCCTTATGTGATGAGTTTGGTTGGCCTTCTATCTCAGGCTCTGAGTATTAGATCCTGAAGTTTACTCTTAGTCACCCTTCCCTTCTCTCTATGTTCCATCTCTTCACCCTCTATGTACACATTTGAGGTTGATAAAGCAGTTTGTATTAAGTAGAGGTAGAAGTAAGTTTTCAGAATTCATTTGCTCATTTCATTATATAACTAAATGATTGTTCAGGAAGAGAAATGGCATCTAACATCAACAAGAACCAAGACGAAACTATGCCTGTCAAGTTTGATTCTATAACGACTTTATATTTTTAGACACATATTGGTAGGACTTGGCTTAATGTTTGTGTTAGAAGGCTTTCTGTTGCTAGGAAAAGGTATGGGAGTTGAGTGCCTTCTCAGAGGCAAAGGGGAGGGGAAGAGGGTGAAGAACTCTTGGAGGCAGGACCGAAAATAGGGACAACATTTAGAATGTAAATAAATAAAACAATTTTAAAAATTAACATGCAAAAAAAGAGCAAAGATTTATTTTGACATTTTTATAACATGCTCATGACCAAGTGGTTTTAAGACAGCACATCATGGTAGAGTCATGGAGTAGAGTAAACCCATGTCCCTAGCGCCTGGGAAAAAAGAAGCTCAATAGAACAGGTTCCCAAAGTATTCATTAAATGAATGCTCTGAATAATTAAAAATTAACCACTAGGCTTGCCTCTTTTTATTTTTTATTAAAATACAATCATGTGATTTCACCCTTTCCCTTTTTCTTAATATATAAATGTATTCTCTTGAGTCTGCACAATGTTATCTGATTAAGTATGTGATTTCAGGGCTAAGCACTGGATTTGGGTAACCAATTGTGTTTCGAAAAAACAAAAAACAAAAACAAAAACAAACAAACCAAAAGATTATTTTCCCCTACTGTGTAGTCCTTAGTTGCCTGTAGTTCTCTGCCAAGGGTTTGGGCCCTGTGAGATATTCCCCTTCTGTGTTAGCATGATTATTGGTATCATCCTTATTCAGATCCAGTTAGGCAGCCATGTTATAAAAAACATAGCCAACTGTGGGGCTGTGGGTGTAGAGGGAAGGGGGGAGTGGGAGAGTATCCACATCCTGCCAGAGTTCTGGTGCTCTGGATGGGCAGACACGGGAGGACTACTCACACTTTCCATGCGACACCAGGTGGGCATCTGGCTGTGTTAGGCCACTGACACCACATGGCGGGTGGTGGACAAAGGGCAGACCTAGGTACCAGGTTCTCAGCCTCCAGCATCCCACGCTGGATATGGCAGAGGAGCTTAGAACAGAATAGGGGCCCTGGGGAGGAAAAAAGGAGAGGGTAGGTAGAGAGGGGGTGCTGGATGGTTCCCACATGGGCCAGAGTCCTTGGTCAGGTCAGTGGCTGGAACACAGGATGACCTTCCAGCAAGAGGTTAGACAGCTCATTAGGCGAAAGCCCAACCCATCCTTTAAGCACTGCGGGCCTTAATAATCAGAGTCAGTCTATGGTTTTAGAACTTTATTGTAGAAAGGCAGGGAGAAAGGAGAGAAGGTAGAAAGAGATAGGGAGAGGCCAGCCATGGCTACATGGAGAGAGGGGAGAAGAGAGAGAGAAAAGTAGGGCTAGAGAGTAAGAAAGGTTAAAGAGAGTGAGCAGGGGTCAAGCAGCTCCTCTTATAGTGGTCTGGGCTATATTGCTGTTGCCAGGTAACTGTGGGGAGGAGCATACCTGGCTAAAGTCAGGTAATTATAGGGGTGGAGTCTGGCCAGAATGCCAGAAGCTTGAGACATGTGACTGATGGCCACAGACCTCTCCTGTTGGGACTGTGGGGGGAGTAACTTTGACAGGAGCCAGGGGTCCAGGAGACATGATCAAATGCCCTCTGTCCCATGTACGTGGAAATTATCACCGGGGTTCAAGACCTAAACTCGACTGGAGACCAGGCTGTCTGTGCACAGCCCATTGCCCCACAGTCAACTACATGTGGCTGAGTGAGGGCATGGCTCTTAGAGGAGAACCTACAATTGCTACTTTACTAGAACAGCACAATTCCTGACACTTTTAAATATTCCATCTTTAGTCAGTTCTATAAATGCAGCTCTAATACCCCCAAACAGAAATTTCTTTTTTCAACCATTACAAAATCCACAACAGATCAAAATGCAGAGAGGTGATTGTATAGTACCCAGTACCAGATAATTTATCTACAACACAACTCCAGCATCCAATGCTCAGTGAATATTGCTAAAAAGGGTCCAGAAATATTGTAAGAGCCAGAGAAACTACTCCTGCTGTGAGAATGTTTTCTAGACATGTCAGGGAAGTTAGTGGTGAAGTCTCAGCAACAAAGAGCAACCTCGTAAATGTTTCTAATAACACTACACTGAGCCTTTGACACCAGCCTGTGGAGGTTATTTTTATTCTAAACTCCAAACATCCCTGGGTGCTTACTGCTTTACATTAAGTTAAATTTTCTTCTTTAGCTAAATATTATGATGTGATCTAAAATGAAAAAAAATGGAGGAAAAAATCATGCACTTTACCCCTACTCCATATCAGATCAATGACTACCAATGATGGTTACAGGGACAGTCTTCCATTGTTAACATGTCCCTGTCTAATGATCTGTTCCTCATTCTTCTTTGTCTCTTTGGAGGCATTAGAAGAACATGAATAGCATATTGTAAGTTGTAGTCTATACTTCCCCACTCATCAGAGTCTCCAAAGCTTCCTCTTGTCATTCTTAGTTATATCTGCTAATGTTTAGTCAGATGTGCTCCAATGCAAGCTAATTCTTGGGTGCAAAGATTATGGGTGGTTGAAGTAGGAAAGAATGGGAGAGTCTGCTTTATCCCATGCTTTGGGCTGTTAAGGTTTGGTCTGTTGCTATGTATTGCAATGCTAAATACTGGCCCCCAAGGTAGGGTTGCCCCAAGGGACAAGGAAATCCTCACATATTCCAAGTGATGCTATGCAAACTTGATACTTATTTTAAAACTATTGTATAAAGATGTCTACAGCCTATAGCTGGGCAGATGAGAAGTAGGCAGGGCTTTGGTTCCCACAAAAAGAGTAGAGAGAAGGTAGAGAGAGCAGAAAACACCATGGGGTAAGGGATTGTATAAACAAAGCCATAAGAGCTGGTCAATTTGAGTAAGAGCAGCCCAGATGGAACATGACAAGTTATAACTAGGGAATATTGATAGGGAAGTAGCTATTAATAGCTTAGAAGGTAATCACTTCCCACTTCTAGAGGACTTATCATAAATATAATGTTTTTGTGTCTTTTATCTGGGAACTAAATGATCTATAGCAAGATAGAGCCCCCCCCCCCAGTTGAGATTAAATAGTGTCTACAACATTGGGCAGCTGTCTGCAAGTACATATTAATGTGAATGCAGTATTGAGAGAGAAACGGCCATCGGGACGACCAGCAGATAGTATGATCCAGAAAGTGTGTAACTGCTGTCAAATTAGTGGTTGTTACTTAAGCTTGGACCGTGCAGCAGAAGGTCTGTGTGGTCATTTTTTTTTTTTTTTTATTCCTGAAGTGATAAGAATCACAACCTGTTTCCCATTCGACTTGTACAAAGCTGTACCATAAATGATCTGTAATATGAAGAGCCTTTGGAGGCACGCAGCAGATGCAAATGTGGAGCCCTTTGAAAATGACCACTCTTTCTGTTAATTCCTAAAAAGGTGTTTATGAGGATCTTCACATCTTTCATATGGCACTTAGGAAAGGTCTGACTCCTTCAGTTCTGGTGATAATTGATTCTCAGCAGCAAATTCTGCTTTATTAACACACTGGGCTTCTGAAAACTCCTCAAATGAATGTGAAAGGAGGGACAGGCTGATTTCCTAATAGGACAAATAGAAGGACATTTGTGGCATGTGTATGCTCTTTAACTTAGGACAACCATTATAGTACTTACATAGTTTAGGGGACAATGCACTTGCATGAACATAGAACCATTACAGTCTCAAGAAATATCATTTCATTTTTTTGTCTTTGGAAGAAAACACAAATTTCAGATATGGGCATAAGGCATTTTGGCAGCATGTGTCTATAATCCTAGAAGTCAGACTCCTGAGACAGGAGGATCATGAATTTGAGGTAGCCTGGGATACAGTCTTTAAAACTTCAAATAAATAAATAAATAAATAAACAAACAAACAAATAAATAAATAAATAACAAATTAGAATTAAGCAAAGCTAATTAACTAGAATAAAAGACACTTGGCAATTTGTTAATAAATGATAGAAATTAACACTGTAAATGTTAAAAAATATGTAAGGCTGTTTTAAAAAAGGAAAGACTCTACATTTATAAGTCTTGTAACAACAAAAATTTGTGAGTATGGTAGAACATATGTCATTTGCTCAATTGGTCAACTGACATTGCATACATCTATCATAATTACTTTGGGCATCATAAATATGTAATTAGGTCGATGAAAATATATAGAAGAAAAGAACATTAGACTATTTCAGTTTGAACTAGTAGACCAGTTTGTGAAATATGATGTGCAAAATATTGTATATACATGAACAAACAAGTTATAAGTTTAAGAATGAGTGACAACATTAATCTATATTTTATAGCAAAGTTGAAAGAAATTCAGAATTGATGACAGAATTTAGCATGCTGTTTTTATAAATTCCTTTAGATATTCACTTACATATTTATGCCTGAGAAAGTGATAAACATCTTTCATTAGTGCTAAAGTCTCTCTATGATGAAAAGGAATATATTTACTGCTATGTTTTTACAAATAATGTAATCTTACATCATATAATATCAAGGCAATTGTTTGACTCTTTAGAAGAAATAAGTGTGTAAATTTATTTGTTCTTAGAAAAGATGTTATTTCCTGACACCATCAAATTCTGCTTCCAATCACATGTTGAATTATGGCTTAACCATTTTACATTAATTAATTTATATTAATGTGCTCTCATGAGTGTCTAACATTTCAAGGTATATAATTTTAATAATCAATCATTAACTCATCTTATTGATTTGTAAAGGGAAAAGATAAGTCATGCTGACACTAAAGGCATTTATCAGCATTGCCTAGGACAGAGTTTAAGTAATTCAAGGAGCTTAATTACTTGAGTCAGTAGTGATTATGGTCACAAAAAAGAGAGCCTGTTCCCCATTAAAGGGCTGGCAATGCTTTATAATTTCTTTTTCTATATGGTTATGACAGTGTTCCAAAACAGAATTCAGGAACAGTGATTTCTACATTGATTGGATAATATAGATCATAGGGACAGCATTCAAAAATAATCTAGATTAATATACAGATAAATTTATATCAACAAAATACATATTATCAGATCCAAATACATATATACACAATACAAATTTACTCTCTTCCTGTATGAAATATATTCTGACATTCTTTTCTAGAATTAGTCAATATTTCATAGTTAACTAGAAAGTGGCTAAATTGGTTTTATGATTCATAAATTAGTTGTGAAATGAATAAAATGAAATGAATACTTAGTATTTGAGGAATTTGAATCTCACAGTACCAATACTGCTTTTTATAATAAAATCTGAAGGACATTAGACGTTGTTTTCTAGAACATCAGACAGGATATAAATGTTACATCTAATGATTAAAGAGAAATACTTCTCAGAGTTTAGTTCTAGAGAAAAGCTGTTACCTTACATTGGTTCAGAAAGCTAAGAAGACTCCTGCTGTGTGGCTCAAATCCTAGTCTTTTGGGACATGGAACCTACAGATTTTTGATTCCTTGGAATCTCCTGCTGCCTTGCCACAGCATCACATCAAGGCAAAGAAGTAGTGACTCCTACATCTTAACTTTGAAGACAGCTAATATTTACAATATCCAAACAGAAAGCTGTTGAATTAAGGGTATAAGCTAAGGATGAGCCACCCCCCAACTAAAAACAACTTTTCAGTAAATAACATAATCTCAGGGTTCATAATGTTCAAATATCCTACTACACAAGATCCAGCAACATGGCTACTCTGGCCAGTTATAATTTTTACATCTGAAAGACAGTCTGAAAACTATGAAAGAACCAACTTGGAATTTAAATTTAGACAACATAATTTGGTAAATGCCAATAAATAATTTGAATCACAAAACATATTGTGAAAATATAACTTTTATTTCCTCAGATGAAAGGATAAGATGAAAGGTATATCCAAGCTTTATGAATACATGGTTTGGTCTGAGCTCAGAGCATTTCTTTCTCTGTTGTAACTATCCCTAGGCCTAGGCCTAGAAGGTTCTAGCCCCCATATAATCTAATCTTCCAAGTTGACTGATCTAAACTGGCTTCTCTCTGTTTTTGACTGAATTGCTCAGCTTCCCTTCAAACTAACTCTGGGAATCTGTTCTAATCTTCTGGCTTCTTCTCATTCTCTGGCTCATTCTGTCTTCACCTGCAACTTAGCTGACCCAGTAAAACTACATCCTCTCTCTCCCTGTCTGCCCTGCTCATATTATGTTGACTCTCTTTCCTTTCCTCCTAAGAGTTGGGCATAACCTAATTTTGACTAATTTTGTGAAATCTCTCTCTCTTACTTATCACTTTGTCTACCCATCAATTACATGTCACTTTCAAACAGGGTTGCTTCTTTATACAAACTAATCTTACCTTCAGTGTTAGGGATTAAAGGTATATATACAAAGAACATGTCTGTATTCCAGTCAGATCACACATAACTAGCTAGGTGTTTGGATGTGACTCCTTACCAGAGCAGTGATGTTGCTGGGTTAAAATTCCTCTTCGGCTTATGTTGCAGGATATTTGACCACACTGTGAACTCTGAGATTGTGTTATTTACTGTAAAAACATGTTTTTATTTGTGAGGTGCCTCAGCCTTAGCATACAACTTTAATCCAAGAGCTTTCTGTTTAAATATTGTAAATGGGATTAAATAAAGTCAATCATAGGTCAAGAGGTGGAACAATGAGTTGTCAGGACATGAACATAAGATCATTAAGAAAAAAAATCATAGAGACTAAGAGCAAGTATCAGGGATAAATAGACCTACAGGACATAGAAGGGGTGGGCATCAAGTTTGAAGGTTTATTGAGACATTGGGAGAAAGGTTGGCTGAGGAGGAAAGTCATTGGATGCTTTCTCTGTTTCTCTGAGCTAGCAGGCTTTCACCCATCATCTGGTTCCCCAGTCTTATTTGATAAATTTGAATGATTAAGATTTTGCTAAAAAACAACAGCCTTGCATCTGAAATTGGAAGGAAGCAATGACGTTTAAAGAAAATATGCACTTGCCTGTTGGGGGAATAGAATAATTTAAAAGACTCTCTTTTAGGCCCCGAGGAAATTATGAAGGATTTTCAGAGCTGGTATGTTAGGGGCCAAAAGTACACATTTAGAATAAAGTAGTGAACTAATAAATAAATAAGGGAAAATCAGACAGAAATGGTAATATGTATAAGAAGTATATTTTCATGAAAAGATAACATTCGTAGAAAGAAATCTATATTAATATATTTGTCTTTAAGAAATCTCCAACTGTATACTTTTTCTAGTTATGAAAATAAACATTCCTAAATTGTACAAGTTAAACTCATTAAATAAGTAGCTTCATGACCTAAGAATATAAAATACCTAGCATTAAGCTGTTGTTTGAATTTGTCTCCTATGTTTGTTCTCCTGTGCACCCACTTTCCTCTTGAACCAAAGCTCCGATCTGTGTCAGATCATCAGAGTCAACAAGTTCTGTTCCATGGAACAGAGAGCTTCCATCACTTTGTCTCTACTGGTTTAGCTTTCCCCTCCACAAGTCCATACCAGTAAACACTGCTATGATCTCCCTCACTATAAAAACAAACGCTAGATGTAGATGCTGACAAACAAATCCAGAATTAATATGACAAACAAATCCAGAATTAATATGACAAACAAATCCAGAATTAATATGACAAATAAATCCAGAATTAATATGACAAACAAATCCAGAATTAATATGACAAACAAATCTAGAATTAATATGACAAACAAATCCAGAATTAATATGACAAACTAATCCAGAATTAATATGACCAACAAATCCAGAATTGATATGACAAACAACAAATCCAGAATTAATATGACAAACAACAAATCCAGAATTGATATGACAAACAACAAATTCAGAATTAATATGACAAACAAATCCAGAATTAATATGACAAACAAATCCAGAATTAATATGACAAACAAATCCAGAATTGATATGACAAACAGCAAATCCAGAATTAATATGACAAACAAATCCAGAATTAATGTGACAAACAAACCCAGAATTAATATGACAAACAAATCCAGAATTAATATGACAGTGGGGGGATTGACTTTTGCCTGGGATTAATGTCTAAAAGACCACTGGGGACAGTTGTGCCTTTACATAGGAGTTGTTGGGAGTCCTCTTATCAGTTACTAACCTTCTTCATGTTTATACAGAGAGAACTCTCAGAACAAATTCTGTAGACACTTTTATAACTTGTCAGTAGGTCTTGTGTTAACTACCCACTTCATATTCATTTAATTTGGGCTTTTGAACATTTGTTCAAGTTCACTCTGTTTTGTTAGAAAAATATTTTCAACCCTGACTGTGATAAGTAAATTCATACATAACACAATGGCAGATCAATCGTGAATAGGAAAATGTTTAAAATGATAAGTTTAATAATAAGTCATAATAGAAGACTAATTATGTCTAACTGTTTTACCAGAGAAAGAGTCTTTATAAAACAAGATATAATCTTAAAGGAATAATAAGTGTTAGAATTCATAAAAAGTTATCTGGCATATAAAAATACTGTTGTTTTGTGCTTTAATGCATTTGGCATAAAATTTAGGATTGAAGATGATGGTACTAAGTTTATGGAATTGAGTTACTCTCTATCTTCTCACCTCATCTTCTGGATGACATGACTTGACTATGTTGAATATCTTATTCTTTTATATTTTTTACTGAGATGGGATCTCATTGCTATTCCATGCTCACTACAGATGATGGATGATCTTTTCTCTGCCTCACAAGCGCTATGGGTAAAGTCTTGTGCTCCCATGCTCAGCGTTGTTGGTTTCTTAAAGTAACAATGACAGATCTACCTCTTGGCATTGCTTAAAGGATAGATAGAAGTAGCAGACAGGTGCACTGAAGAGAAGACTATTTAGCTCCTATGGATAGCTATGGAGGTGCTACCATATCTTGAGTACACGCATTAGCTATGGCCTTACTCTTTGAAAGTCAAAGCTGTGTTGAAGAATGCAGTCTAAGAAGTATGGGGCATGGCTTCCGTGAAAGAGAAATCAGAAAGTTGTGAGCTGGAGTTAAGAACTAAAGTAACATCACACACAAAGGTCCATTCTTTAAGGAGAACCAGGAGACAGGGTCCCTCTCCTTACATTGTGCTCCTCTGAAAAACAGAACTTCTGGGACCTCCTCCCCACCCTGATAAAAAAAACTAACTTTGCAAGAAGGCTCCCAGGCAACCTGAGGGCATCCATGTTCCTTCTCAGATCCTGTGTCACAGTGTCACAGCATCACCGTGAGTCCTTTCCTTCTCTTCTTAAAGTTCCTTAAAAACTTGCTATTCAATGGCATCACTGCATGCACGGGCTCCACTGAAGATGTTGAAATGTAGCCATATTGTCACTGAATAGGCTGGATCAACATTACAAATGTGAACTCCTTTTCATTTTTCTTGAAGGCAATAATTATTGACCAGTATGGAAAAATAGATTTGTATTTCTTATCTTTCCATTACCGGAAACAAATTATTGAGATAATTAACTTAAAAAAGACAAAGGATTTATTCTGATTCTCACTTTGGAAGATCTGTATGAATTATGTTCTCACTGGTATGATCAAAAGACATAGTAGAAACAGCACCAGGCAGCAATGATTTAGTTTGACTCATGGTTTCAGAAACTTAGTCAATCCTCACAGGAAAGGCGTGGGAAGCAGCTCAGTTTGTGGTGGCCGTAGTGGACAACTGGAACTGTTCCAGTCTGGAACAGGAAGCAGAGAATATGGCAGGAACCAAGGGTAGGTATAGTCTTAAGAGACCTGTACTTTCTCCAATGAGGTCCCACCTCCTAAAGACTTCATATTTCTACTAAATAGTGCTACCATCTACAGCACAAGTACTCAAACCACGAAGACATAACTTTTACATAACTTTCCAACATTATTCCCAACTAGGAGTCAGGACTTTGGGGAACAATTACACAAAACATGAACTTTTTTTAAAAAGACTTTTTTTTTTTTTTTTTTTTTTTTTTTTTTTTTTTTTTTTTAAAAAAATTTTTTTTTTTTTTTTTTTTTTTTTTTTTTTTTTTTTTAGCAAGGAAGTCTCTTTTATTCTCATTTATGCATTGGTGCAATATATCATGTTAAAATAGCAGAATCCTATAGCAATTGGCTATGACAGCAACTGATATTGCTTATCAATCCGGTTCTTATTAAATTGTAGTTTAACCTTTATACATACTCTGAGTTGTTTTATAGGAATTCATTCTAGTCTCTAGAAAACAAAATTCATCCTGTAGCATTTCTGTAAATACGTTTCTTTAATGAAATACATTTTAAACTGATAAAAACACAATATAGCTTTAGAATACTGAATGTTGAAACTGCAGGGATTCTATAAAACTTATCAAGTCACAGTTGATAACATCTGCCACAAAACAGAGATTGCAGTATATAAAACTTCCCCCTAGTTTTCCAACCAAAGAAAGATTCCTAGGTCTGTTCTCAAGAATAGCTGTGTGTTTAGATTCAAAACATGTGAGAACTCCTCTCCTTCGTGGCCACTTAACATGCTTTGAAGGCTTCCCATCATGTAGAATGGGAAGGTTAGGAAATGAGTGCTGGGTCTCCTGGCATAGGCTTGCAGCCTTTTCTTTGTGAGATGGTGAGACCCAAAACTACATGAGTTCAAAGCCAGACTGGACAATTTAGTCTGGCCATGTCTCAAAATGAAAAGTAAAACTAGTCTCTAGTCCTGCAAAAGCTGAACAAAGGGAAAGGACTCTGGATGTTTTGGGTGGAAATCTAGGTGAGGAAGATGATGGATTAGATTTCTCATCACCTTTGCTGCTTTCACCTGGAGTAAGAAGTATACTTCAACTTAAGATGAATTTCACTTTTTATCTCTGTTCTTTTCAACTCAGCTCTATTTAGCTTTATTTCCAAATTATCTTCTTGAAAAGCTACTACTCTAATGTTTATGCTCATCCCTTATAAGCATCTTATACATTTTATATTTCAGACTTTATTTTATATTTACTTTCCCAGATTCAAAGTCTTATGAAAAACTTCAGTAGGTAATTTTGAATTACCTGCTCTCCAAAACAAGACAGCTTTCCATAGGACACCACCTTTAGCAGCTTTCTTTTTTCCTCTTCTTTTGAGCAGATTAAAAAAATGTAAACTGAACAGGCCATGGTTCTAGAAGGTGTGTTCCTGGAAACCCTGAGTCCTGGACTGTTACTTTAGTCAAATACATTTAAGCTGTGTAACTTTATAAAGTTGTGCATTTGTTCATTAGTAAAGTCATATAAATTTTGAGTCTTAGGGGAAGAACACCTGCTGCCTATCTCCGTTTATTTTGGATTTGCTTCTATGAATTTGTGAAATATTTAATATCTATATAAAGGCTACACTGAGTATAGGAGCATTCCAAGCAATGATCTTTAATTATTATTCAGTTGTTAACTAAATCAATCAAAGCCTTTAGTAACCAGTGAAGTAGCGGAAATTCGTACAAACTTCACTGACTTCTATCCACTTCATTTTTCATGTCAGTTTTAAGATTTACTGAGTTTTCTTTTTTGTTGTAGGTGACTGAAAGGAGCTTCTACTGCATTGTAAGGAAGAGAATTGAGATGCACGAAGATACTAAAACCTCTGTCTTGACAGTGTTGTCACCTTCTCCTCCTCTTCTCTTTCTCCTTATTTTTCTTTTCTTCCTCCTCCTCTTCTTGATCCTCTTCATCTCCTCAACCTCTTCCTCTTTAGATTAAAACTTTTTATCAATTATCACAAAGTAGGTATATATTACAAATTCATATGAGAGTAATAATATTGAAGGTGATTTCAGTAGTACCATAAATTATACCTGAAGACAAAACCCAAATAATAAACTAGAAAACACTGAAATCTCATCTTTAAAACATAACTTTGTCTAGAAAATCTACATACATGTGTCATAGTCATGCATATGTTAACAGAGCTACTCATGATTTGTATTTAATAAACTCATGAACTAGGAATTCATGCTTTAAATAAACTGTTGGAGGCTCTAAGAGCTTACAACCTTTTGCTCATACAACATTTTTATTAGTTCTGTGGGCTTTTCCCATCATGCACTTCATCACAATCTTTTCTTAGTCTTTTCACGCTCCTTTCCTATTGAGATCTTCACCTTCAATAGAAGTAGAAAACTACAACAACAACAAAACAAATAAACAAATAAAACAAGTTCACTTTGTGTTGTCTATATGTTCACTGGAGCATGATCAAACTCTCAGTGACCCATCTGTCCCTTAAGTAGAACTGAGTCCTTCCTCACCCACATTTCTGCCAGAAGCCATTGATTGTGAAGAGCTATTCTTTAGCATCTCCATCACACTTCTTATGAGTTCTCTATCATGCCTCCTGTCTATGATCTGATCATCTTCTATTTTATTTTGATGGGGTGGGGAAATAAGGGTTGTTGCACAAGCCTTCCATGTCCCTCCCTTTCAGCTGTGCCTCTGCAGTTATCAATATCAGTACCAAAGTAGTCTTCTGCTCTTCACAGTCAATGGGAGCACAGATCATGGGCCTCTGCATCATTTTTGGAAATGACAAATACCATGAACACAGCCCCAGCTTCAGTAGAACCACAGACCCAGACAAGGTCCTTGAAAGTTGCCTGGTTTCAACATGGTCTCAAATGGCAATTTAGGCCACCCACATTAATGTGGTCCTCTATAGCTGCATAACCTATGGTCGTTGACATGGCTTTAGACTGCAGCACAGACCATGAATATCTGCAAGTTACTAGATGCTTCTGGGTGGGACAAGGATGGTCAAGGGCCTGGCTGACTGATGCTTCTGGGTGGGACAAGGATGGTCAAGGGCCTGGCTGACTTGCCGAGCTGAGCTGCTGGCTTCTGGGTCTGCCCAAGCTGGTGCAAGGTGTGTGAGCCTGGGGTACTGACTCTGCCTCAGGTATTGTAATTTTCCAAAGGCTTCTTCCTCATGGGTCCATTGTTTAGGAAAGTGATATCTTCTTTTACTCTAATGCTATTAGGGATGTAATCCATGATCATTAGCCTATTACTGAGAACACAAAAGTTAACTTAGCATATATTTTCTAGTACCCAGGAATCTTAGCATACAGTAGGCAGTATAAGGAAAGAGGCAAGAAAGTACATTAATGTAAAATATAGTCAATTATAAGTATATGAAATCTCCTATTTGAGAATTATGGTGGTTCAGGAAGAATTTTCTGAGATATTTCTATCTATGGAATGGCCCTACTCTCATGTGATTTCACAAAGCTCATGGGAGCAGTATGTGCTAAGAGTGGAGACTCTAACCTGTTGAGCTGCAGCTTGCCAGTCACTCAGAGAGCTCCAGGTTTGCAGCTTATCAGAGTGTCACCTGTGCTGGCTGTGCTTTTCAGTAACATATCTTCCTTTCCAACATCCACAAAGGACCCCTTTTCCATATTCCTGTAAGTAACCCTAATAAACTCATTGATTCACCAAGTTGGACATTGGTACAATCAATACTTTTCTATATCTATTCTTTATCTGGGGTGAATAAATGCCATGTCTGACCTCCCAGAAGAGAAATATGATACATAACCAGCCAACATTAATTGACAAGGAATTTACTTCTGTTACAAGACATTCACAAAAACATAAGAATTTACTTCTGTTATTGATATCACATGAAAATTGATAAGACCAGAAGTATGACATAATTGTTTATAACTATAAAGAACACACATAAATGGTTCCTCTACATGTTCTCATTGGATTGGTAAAATGAAAGAAAGCATACTTGAACTTCTGAGAAGGCCAAAGAACATATAATCTTAAAAAAAATATTTTGCTATGGCTCAGGAAGATTTCTTTTCTTCAACCATAATAGGTTTTCAATTATCATCTAAATTTTATTTCATAAGTGAAACAATTTTATAAACTACTCTAAGATGGAATAATTAAGTGTCATAGAATAATTCAATTTTTAATAATTGTCATGTCAATTTCCCACATAAAAGCCTTACGTTTTTAAACTAAGCAACACATACTCTATTCAGTTATTCTTTTTCTTTGACTCACTGCTGTTAATAACTGTGTGATTATTTCTTGCTAATAAATATAAAAGTTCTCTCAGGTTATACTCTTTAAAATTTTGTAATTCATAATTTTATTCAAGCACACAATATATTTTTAAAAATTGAATATATTTTAAAATGTTATTTTATAGTAATCAGAGCAAATCTAACTGAGATAAAGCTACAACCATATGAAAATAGCTTTGGAAAATTGCTATTTCCTTAATGCTCTCAAGAATTCCTTCACTAGGGAAATGGAGAAGGAGAAATTGGTGGGAGGAGGAGAGTGTAAGGGATGTAAATTATTATACATTTACAAAATTTTAAAAAAGCAAATTAAATGAAAGTAAAAGTTTTTGAATACAAAAATATCCTCCACAGTATTTCTTTAAATTAAAAATATTTAACATTGTAGAGGAATTTTACCATGGATGCTCAGGCAAGCTTATCACATCTGATATCCTTCTAGGTAGTTGTGATCATTCAGAAACGCAGATACACTCTGGACTATAGTATGAGCTGGCTGGAATACAGACATGCTCTTAGTAAACACCTTTAATCCCTAACAATGAAGGTAAGGTTAGTTTGTAGAATGAAGCAGCCATGTTTGAAAATGATATTTAATTGAAGGCAAACAAAATTATTAATTAGAGAAAGATTTGGAAGAATGAATCAGAGATAAGATAGACCCAACTTTCACAAGAATAGCATAGAAAAGAGAAGTTACTTAGCAGCACAGGGAGAAAAGGTGTGTGTGTGTGTGTGTGTGTGTGTGTGTGTGTGTATGTGTGGCAGCTTTAGTGGGACTGTTTTGCAAAGCTACTGGTAGAGAGAACAAGCTAGTTACAGGTGAAGACAGAACAAGCCAGAGAATGAGAAAGAAGATTAGAACATATTGCCAAAGTTAATATGAGTCCAAGCAAAGCAATTCAATGAGAAGCCAAGAGAAGCTGGATTAAATCAGTCAGCTTGGAAGATTAGATTACATGCAGGCTAGAAGCTTACAGACATAGCTCTAGAAATAGTTGGAACAGAGAAAGAAATTTTCTTGGCTCAGACCAAGCCATGTTGTATATTGACATAGTTTGGGTAGGACTCTCATCTCATTCCTACATCTGAGGAAATGCAAGCAACATTTACATAAATTGCTCAATTATAACCTTAAATGCCAGTTTATGCAAACATACTTGCCTATTTATGCACAGCCCTAAGTCAACATTCCATCCACAAGGAGGAATACATACTAGAATAAATGCTTGCCTGTGTTTACTGTCAAAAACATTCACTGTTATTTAATTGATAAAATTGAAAAAGGATTAGGTCTGTGTTAGTTAACTTTTTCCTTCCTTTTGAATTATAAGGACCAATGAAAGAAACATGGGAAGAAATATACTTGTGGTGGTTTGAGTATGCATGGTCTAGGGAGGGGCACAATTAGGAGGTATGTTCTTGTTGGAATAGATGTGGCCTTGTTGCAGGAAGTGTGTCACTGTTGGGGTGGGCTTTTCGACCCTCCTCCTTGTCTGGAAGACAGTAGTTTTCTCCTGTTTACCTTTTGATCAAGATGTAGAACTCTGTTGCCTGGATGCTGCCACATTTCCTGCTGTGATGATAATGGATGGACTCTCAGAATCAGCGAGTCAGCCCCAACTAAATGCCATTCTTTATAAAAGTTGCCTTGGTTATGGTTTCTCTCCAAGGCATGGGAAACCCTAACTAAGACAATATCTATTCACAAAAATATTTGTAGGACCCTTTAAATAGATGAAGAAAAGACCTTTGACATATATACATGATGAAAACTCTGGACAGAATAGGAATGGAAGAAAGTAATTGAGGAAGGTATCAGGAAATAGAAAAAATACCCAGACTCGTGGATTATAATTACATTTTGAAAATGTCCATCCTATCAAAAGCAATCGACAGGTAATTCCAATCAAAAGTCCAGATCTGTTGTTCACAGAAATATCAACAATAACTATTAAAGTTCTTGAAAGTACAAAAGGACTAGGATAGCCCAAGCAAATCTGAATAAATCTGATTTCAAGTTACACCAGATAGCTGTAGCAACAGGACGTCGTACTGGCACAAAGACAAACTTGAAGATCAGTGGAACAGAGCAGAAGATTCAGACTGACGATCATTCACTTTAAACCACCTTATATTTGACACTGGAGAAAAGATAACACCTTCAACAAATTTTGCTGAGAAAACTACCTGTCAACATGTCAAAGCATAAAATTAGATTCTTAGATCTAAGTCTACATAATATACTCAATTCCCTATGTATCAAAATCTCAGTAAAAAACTTGAAAATGCTAAAGAAAGATATAAGCATAGGTAAAGTCGTGTGGTTTCTAATTATTACTGTGCTCAGGAAGAAAGAGAATTCAAAAATAGGAGCTCAGGAAGTTGAAAGAACTCTTCAGAGCAAACTACAACTAGAATGAAGAAGTAGCCTATAGAATGGAAAAAAATCTTTGCTAGCTATACATTGCACAGAATATTTACATCTAGAATATACAAAGAACTCAAGAAACTAAGCAATGTGACAACAGAAAAATCTGTCAAAAATTGGTAGTGAATCTGAAAAACAAGTTCTCAATTGCATAAATACAAATGACTAATAAATATTAAACAAAAAGTAAAAGAAAAACACAAACAAAACTCTCTTCAACACCATTGGCCATCAGGCAAATGCCAATTTAAACTTCTTCAAAATTCCATCTCACCATGGACAGAATGATGATTACCAGAAAGGAGAAGACAGCAAATTCAATTGAGAACGCGGGAAAAGGACAACTCATACTTACTCTTGATGGGTATACAAACTAGTGCAGCAACTGTGGAAATCAGTACAGCATATTTCAGAAAGCTAAAGATAAAACTATCATATAACCCGAGTTATGAAACTCCTGACAACCTACCAAATGACCTACCACACTACATAAGCAACACCTTTACATTCAAGTTCACTGCTGTCCTTTCTATAGTAGGTAGGAAATGAAACCTAAACCTCTGAATTGTTAATGGAAATGTATATGGATGTAATGGAACTATCTTCAACACTAAAAAGTAAAATTCTGAAATTTACAGGAAAATAAGTAGGAAAATATAATGAGTAAATTAACCCAGTCCCACAATGATAAATGCTGTATATTTTCTCAAAGAAAAATGCTAAATTTGAGATCTTTAGATTTTTAGATGTGTTTAAGTTGAAATGAGTAATTGTGTAAGTGAGGAAGCAAGAAGTGATCCAAGAGAGGTAGGAGGACCATAGGTGTACGGAGGGGAAAAGATTTGAGAGTAAAATGGGAACATTATGGATAGGGAAGTTTGAATGAAGATTGGGCAAAGGAATAATTTAGAGGAAAAGTCAACAAAACTGTGGATGTAGGGACAAATCACATGGAAGCCTACAACCATGCAAACTAACTAAAACCAAAACCTAAAACCAATAGTTTAATCAGAGATACTCTGCTTAAGTTGATAACAGCATTCCTAGAAATCAATGTTCTTAAATGAAAATCCCAGGGCCAGGTGTAGCTCTGTATGAGGTCAGTCAGCCAAAAAACCAATACAGGTTCTTGTCATTGACCTTGGTGCACCAGAGGTGTGTAAACTGTGGTAAGATTATTGCTGAAGATACCATACATCTTGAAAATAGGAAAAGAGAAATAAAGACAGAGCTAAGCTGCAAACCTCCTCCCTGCTGGCTAGTGTTCACAGTGCAGGAAGATGCTATGTAGGCCGCTGGAGAAGAAAAGTCATCAGTGCTCTTTCATAATCGTGGACCCTGTAAGCTGCAGTTCTGAGGTGTCGGGCAAGATCTACTCTCTAGTGCAACAGTGGCAAGGCTGTTATGGTGATAACTAACTGCTCTCTTATTGGTCTTAAGCATTTCCTTGGGAGTGAACACATAATTGGTATTGTAAACCTTGTCAAAACAGTCTATAGATAGGGAGAGCACAATGGATATGTAGACAACTGTCTTTCTTTTAAACATTCATGTTTATGTTCATGACCAGTGTTGCTCTCAGCATGGGACATTAGAGAAGAGTTGGAGGAAAGATTATAAGAGCTGGGAGGCAGAAATGAATGTTATAGAGCATTAAAGACAGTGGTCTTTAGTATACAACATTGACAACACAGTCTATACCACATAGATATGTAGCCAAATTCACAAAACTACACACACACACACACACACACACACACAGAGAGAGAGAGAGAGAGAGAGAGAGAGA
>NC_034593.1:71289846-71305910 GCF_900095145.1 Mus pahari
AGAGAGAGAGAGAGAGAGAGAGAGAGAGAGAGAGAGAGAGAGAGAGAGAGCAGCGATGGGGATGGTTGTAGGTAGGAGACTGTTTGGGAATGAATACAGCAGCAAGGGCTGGTGATAGATAAGGAAGGGCAATGCTAAGGATGGTCACGATCCAATACTTGCTATATATGGATGAAATTATAGAAACACAAATGTCTGTTCTGTGCTTACTCACAAAGAGGATAACACAAAACAGAGCAAGGCATCTATGGCCAACCATCTAACACTCGTATTTAGTCAGCCCTGGAGGATTCATGTGTTTCCAAATAAAAAATGAATGCTAAAGCATATGAAAAATACACGTTTCTTTGGCAGTTAAGACACTACTTACTCTGTTGTAAAAGAACAAAAAGGTCTTAATTAGTTCAAAGCATGTGTGAATGCAAGACTGTGATAATATGAGAGTATGTAAATTATAAAATAAAAAGTAAATAAAAGAACACAATGAAAATATTGAGGCATGATATGTTTATTGCTGCCCCAGTCACTAAGGGGAAAATACTATCATACTATATATAGTTCCCCAACTTTAGGGACTTGAAATAAGTGAAAGTCTGAGGGAAGCAGTAAAAGCTGAGAGGCTGTGAATACAGTGGGGGATGTGGAAAGGCTGAATCTGACTGAACAGGAGCAACTTGTGAGGTGTTGAGGAGCCACTTAGGTAAAGCTTCTATACACAGTAATGTGAAGGAGCATATTCTAGTTCTGAATTTGTCATAGAAGTAAAGGAAACAATGGTTGACTCTAGAGAGATAGATAGGATCTATTAGAATGCAATGGAATAAAAACTTACTCTTAGACACAGACAGTTATCATAACAGAGATATACTTATTAGGACAAGAAATGGAAGCAAGACTCATATACACGTGATGTTCTCCTGGCTGTGATTCAATGCATAGTTACATGATTCATGTTGCTTCTGCATTATTTATTTGCATTATTATTGTAGGTGGCTGACAGTAAACATTCTCTCCTAACACTCCTTTGCAAGGAGACATTTACCTAGGGCTCTTTTCTAAAGTTAATTTAGTTGAAATCTCAACATGAAAAAGTACAATGTGTCCATAGATTTTTATTTGGACATCACTACCAATTGGCTTAATGGTATGCATTTCCCCCTAATGGAAATGTATGATAGCACTGAAGAAAGTGAAACCTCTTGGATTAATGCAATGCTGTTTTCAAACTGCAGCAAATTCATTTCAATTTGTACACCTTATTGTTTGTCAGAGAGAGTTTCTTCAATGGTCCGGCACTGAGCTACAGCAGTCTTATTTAGGTAAGTTTTAATTTTGATCTCTCCAGGCAAAAATCACATATATGATGAAGCCTTGTCACAAATGACAGGATGGTGATGAATACAAAATTAAAACTGTCGTCTAATTTTGCAGACACTTTTATATTATGCTTACTTGGCTTGCAGTATTGTAAGCTCACAGAAAAAGTGGCAGCCTAGTTAATCACAGGAATCACAGGGTAATTTGTTCTGACAGAACACCATGTGTGCTCATTAGAAGCAATGCTTCTTTCATCCCTTTAATCTTACTTTCTTCCTTTTAAAATTCTCGTCTATTGACTCTAAAGGCTGCACAGCAATAGGGATCAAGAATGAATAGCCATGCCTAACATTGCATAAAGCATCATACAGATTCTTCTTCATTAAAATTGTGGGAAAGAAATAAGTCCTTTAAATGTCACTGCAACCACCTACATTTTATAAATCATGAATGGTCACGTTGTACATTTAACTCTCATTTAATAATATGATAGTGACAAACCTGCAAGGTGATATATTACCGCTTTTGCTAAAACAATATGTTGTTATTGAATGGTGGGAGTTTACCAAGTTTTACAAGGCCGTTCTTCACAATGGTGGGAGAAAACCTCAGAGTTCATAAAATATAGTAAAATATGTAAAAACCTTAACATTTCCCACCTTTCTCAAGATTCATAATTTATACTTAGACTTTTGATCTGCTTAGCACATTGAATTATTTGACATATGCATCTGGACTCTCAAGGATTAAGGTTATGTTTTAAATCTTAAAACTCAATCCAGTATAGGAGTTGATATACACGGGGAAAGCTTCAGACACAGCGGCTCAGAGCCCTGTCTGCTGTACTTGTATACGTAAGCAAGTTGACTAATTTTTATGAAGAACCATTCCTAGTATAGTATTTTTGTACTGTGGATGTTAGAAGAAAAAATTTAGTAAAAATTTTAGCATTTAGTGGGTGTCTACTAAATAAATTCACATTTGAGCACTTGATGTTTGTAAGTAACTTTTTTTAGTTTAATGATAGAACCATTATCTGAAATAATTTAAGTTTATAAGTAGAAAAAACCCTAAGGCATGGTAAGAAAGGCATAAAATTTCTGACTGAATTAAAATAAATTTACAATTTCGTGTGCCAATGCTTATTCACAGGAAAAAGTTACTCTAAAAAGGACATATTTATTTTGAAGGAATAAAAATATACTTACATTTTAGAAACTGGGGATAAAGAGTTAATAAGAAAATTGTGGTAAACTTTATGACAATGTTTGGTTTTAATTAAAACACACCCATTGCAAGAAAAGAAAATCATAAAAAGTACAAAGACTAAAAATTAATTCAATAGTCAAAATTTTTACTGTTATGAGAATTTATAGAAAATTTTATATCTAGTGGTGAGTTCTAAGAAATATTTTTTCTTTTTTATTAGATATTTTCTTCATTTACATTTCAAATGCTACCCCCTTTCCTAGTTTCCTCTCTGAAAATCCCCTATACCCTCCCCACTACCCCTGCTCCCCAACCCACCCACTCCTTTAGAAAAGAATTCTGTTACAGAAAGCAAAAGAAAGTTAATGTAGTAAAGATAGAGAAATAAACCCCAGTGTCTACATTGAAACACAAAAGAGTAAGAGTAGTCAAAGAAATAAAAATGTTAAGCAAAATGAACATAGCTATATGTATAATAAATGACATCAACCATTATATAGAGCTATAGAGACTAATACTGGTGTCAGATCAAATGGCACAGTAATGGAAGAGAGTAGATCGCTGGTTAATAACCTACAGACTTGCGGCCACCTAAGTTTTGACGAAGGAATCGGAAAACATACAGTAGGAGAAAGAGTATTCAATCAATTGTTCTGGCAAAAGTCTCACTTGCAGAAGAATTAAACATTTCCTATAATTCACCCTGTTCATAAATCTATTCAAAATGATCAAAGACCTTATTATAAGCCCAAAGTACTGAAATCACCAGAAGAAAACATAGAGAACTCAATTCAATCTAAAGAAAAGGACATGAATTTTCTCAATAGAGCTATAATAACACAGGAAATAGTCCCAAGAATTAACCAATGAGAGTGTATAAAATTTCAAAATTTTCTGAATAGCAAATGAAACTATTATTAAAGTAAAGAGGCAGCTTACAAAATGGGAGGTGATCTTTTCCAGCTGTGCTTTAAACAGAGGATAAATACCCAGGATTTATAAGGAATTGCAAAAATTATACACCAACTCCAACATCCAATCAGCAAATGGATTCATGAAATGAATAAACAGTTCTCAAAAGATACCAATAAATGTTTTTTTGTTAGAACAATTCAGCAAAATAAAATTCCAGTTTTTATTGTTGGACATTGTTTTACACATACATCAAACAGGCCAAAAAATAAAAATAAAAAATAGTAATTAAACAGCAACTTCATAGACAAAAAAAAAAAAAAAAAGAGGAAAAATTGTTTTTATCTTTGGCCTTTTAAACCATCTCATACAAACCAACCACTTATAGTACAGCTAGGTACATACACAAACAAAATGTTACTGGAATGTTCTGAATAAGATTTGTTGTTGTTGTTTTGGTTTTTTTACAAGGTTTTTTTCCCTCCTTTCAGATTATAATGAACATGGTCACACCACAAGTAAAGTCTGAAGTAGGACAGAAGACGCTCTGAAGGCTGATCTGGTCACGACTTATCTTTAAAAATGGCTGATCCCCAACAATATGTGCAAAAATATAAAATGTAAATACAAAAATACAAATTTTCCTTTTAAAGTAATTTTAAGAAAACAAGCCGGGACTGGGAAGTTCTGGTTCTTTTTCCCTCCCATGTTGCCAATTCATGTTGCGGTTTTGGTGGGGTGGTGGAGAGCACAGGTCATCTGTGGGTGGCATTGCCCACTGTGGGCAGGAAGGGCCTGCTTCTCCACTCAAAGGTGATCAGGATTAAATTCTGAGATGGGAATTGGAGGATGAATAGGTCACAGTGCATAAGGTTAGCTTTTTCCTTTTGCTGTCTAGTCATCCTTGTCAGTCTTCTGCTTCGTGGTGTCGACATCATCTTCCTCATCATCCTCAGCTACCCTTTTGCCCGTAGGAGCCTCATCTTCCTCATCTTCATCTCCATCCTCTTCCTCATTCACCTTCTTCTTCCTCCTCCCCACCTTCTTCCTCTTCTTCATCTACCTCATTGTCAGCCTCCTGCTCCCCATTTTCCTCATTTTTGAGCATTCCCATTGGCTGGTGCATCTCTTCCATCCTCTGCCTCCTCCACAACTTCCGTCTTCTCCTTCAAGTCCTTGGTGGTGATCTCGGGGCTGGTGTCCACTGCCGCATCTGACATGGTGGGGCACACCGGTGGTCCGATGCAGCAAGTGAGGATTTAGTCGAGTTTGAGGACTCTGGCGAGAAATCTTCAGGGGAGTCTGCGTTGGAGGAAGAGGTGGGCAGAGAAGGTGGCTGCGGTGAGCACAGAGCACGACCAGGGAGCAGTGCAAATGACTTTTAGGAGCAGTCATTGGGTTCACCAATAAATATTTTAACAAGTGTTTATATACCCAACGGGACTCCATTGGAGAAATGTAATGTTTTCTTGGCAAGCAGATGTCAATTGGAGATAGCTTTTAGTTAGGGATGGGAGCCCATAACACCCAAAATAGACGGTCAATGCAAAACAAACTCAGTGGCATTTTTGCAGACCTTCTATCTCTATGTTTTGTTAGGTGCTTTTTGTCTTACTATTATGGCTTTGTTTTGTTTTCATGGAGTGTGTGTGTATGTGTGTGTGTGTGTGTGTGTGTGTGTGTGTGTGTGTGTGTGTTGCGGTGGTGTAAGTAAAATAATAAATCAGTACCATTAGATGGGTCTTTTGGACTGTACTCTAGTTTACTTCCTCCACCCTTATGTGAGCTCCATGGTTTAAACTCAGATTGTAGGCTTCTGTGGCAAGCACCTTTACCCACTGAGCCATTTCACCAGCCCAAGGTCATTTGTTTTAATGAAGAAATGGAGTACGTTTTAATAAATTATCTATTACAGAATATAAGACAATGTCTTAGGGTTTTTGTTTGCTTGGTTTTTTGTTTGTTTGCTTTTTGTTTTTTTTTTCTTCTTGCTGTGAAGAGACAAAAGGACAAAGGCAACTCTGCTAACAGAAAACATTTAATTGGGATTAGCTTACAGTCTAACAGGTTTAGTCTGTAGGAGGTTGGTCTGGAAGATACTATGTATTCAAATGCTAAATACTAGTCCCCAAGATCTGTTTGCTCCTCTGAGGAGATTCTCCTGTACACCAAGTGATGCTATGTAACCTTGCTCAGCAAAGTAATTGGTCACTAAATGGCTAAAGCGTGTGATTAGGCAGTAGAGGTAGGCAGGTTTTTGATTACCTGGGCATGGGTTGCAGGTAGAGATTCAGATTCTTCGAGGGAGGAAGAAAGGAGACCAAGGGAGGAGGAGGCCACCATGAGAGGAGATGGACCATGTGCACGTGGCCAAGAGAAACTGCAAGTAACAAGGGACATATGGTTGGAACGTAAATTAGAATAGCCCCCAAAGCAGCCCAACCTAGGCTATGGCCTGTAAATAAAATACCTGGACTGTGTGTCTTTTATATGAGTTAGCTAAAATTAGTATTCCATTGACACCAGTTCATCATTGTCATGGAAAGCACGGTGACATGCAGGAAGACATGGTGTTAGAGAAGGAGGTGAGAATTCTATATCTAGATCTCTAGGCATCAAGGAGAGACTGTGTGCCCCGTTGGGTGTAGGTTGAGCATAGGAGACTTCAAAGCCTGTCCCCACAGTGACATGTTTCCTCAACAAGGCCACCCTTCCTAATAGAGACACTCTCTATAGGGCCAAGTATTCAAATACACGAGTCAATGAGAGCCATTCCTATTGAAACCACCACAAGGAAGAAAAAACTTTAATGTTCTGCAAGGTCACTTTAGAGAATTTGAAAAGTCACACTTACAGATATATATATAACTGGGAAGGTGTTTAAGTTCCTTGATACTATTTTACTTTACTAAAGACGAAGTTCAAAGCCAGAGTTAGGTACTAGCTTCCTCAATATCATGAAAATGATGTCCATGCTAGTTCTAAACAAAAAATCTCATTTTTTCTTATGGAGAAAATTTCAGAGATGTTTTCACTACTTTTCAGATTATACTTCCAAAAATCTGGAAATAAATGTGTTATTAGGATCCTATTTATAATCCTTAATATTAAGAATAAATATTGAGTTCTTGTAATGTGCTAGAATGCCTTTAAACACTAGAAAAATAAACATCCACTAAACCATACAACCCCCCTGTAAGTTAGTGTATCAGTCACCCCTCACTGCAAAACAAATGAGCCTGAGAGTGTGGAACTTAAAATTCCAGCCATTTTTCTCGTTAATGACTTTGTGGTTTAGCAGTTCTCACTTGTCATACTGAGGCAGAAATGCCTATTTGGAGCCAGATAAGAAGAAAATGCAGAGGTAAGATCTTTGAGAAATCATTATAGACCAGGTGTAAGAAAAGAAAGGACAGTTATAATACCCTATTTTGTTATAATGCCCTATTTTGTAGAGTTAAGATAGAACAATGAACCACTTGAAACACAGAAATGCAACAAAATAAAGAACATAAAACTAAGAAAGAAAATGAAATAGGTGATATCATTGTTTGTTAGCATTTCTTTCTACTTGACATGAGTGGAGTTTTTCCTTTCGCCTACAGTCTTTTGTAGCCATAGGGGCTCATACAGGGAATGACATCAGACTCATAAATCCATACAAACTGCTCTGTGAGGTTCCCCCTGCTGCAAGGGGTTCAGTGTAGGTCTGAGAACACCCTGCCTGTTATCATTTCCTCTCTGTTGTTGTGGCATCACTTTCTATGTAAGTCTGTTTGTGGCAAAGACTTAGAAGATCATGGAAGACCTGTCTACTGGTGTTTGTCTTTGTGGCATCCATGCTGCTGCATTTCGACCTTTAGTTTGTCTGCTTATTTGTTTTGCTCTTTGTTTATTCATTTATTATTCTTTGTGTTTGATTTCCGGGCCCAGGATACTAACATCTGCAAGGCAAATTCAGCGTACATTCAGACTGCAGAATGCTTGTGGAAAATCTCAATCTCAGGCTCCCATGTCAAGCCTGTGCCTCCATCTCCTCATCTCCACACACAGCTCCAGCTATACCCAGTCTTTGGTTGCATTTCTACATGTAGGTCAATATCATTCTTGTTTGTTGTTCTTCTATCACCTATGGCCAGGAGAGAAATATACATATATATATACCTATATGTACATATAGGTATATATATATGCACATGTATATATATATATATATTATATAAGTATAATATATGATATATTATATATAATATACATATAAACATCGATTTTGATTTTTTGGTTGTTGAATTTTATCATGACAGTTTGCATTCCATTGAGGCTGTCATTTAATTTTTCTCTTTAACTTATTAGCAAAATGATTTACATAAATAGATTTCCTAATATGAAATCACCCTTGCATGATAAACTAAACCAAATTTGGTCATGGAATATTAGCCTTTAATAACACACATGGATTCCATTTGCTAATATTTTATTTGGGACTTAATGTATTTATAAGTGAAGCTGATCTATAGTGCTGTTTCCAAAGAGACGCTCTTTGGTTCACTGGTTTTCTCTAGGAGCTAAGAGAATTTTAAAAAAATGAGCTTTATAGAAGCTTAGTTCAAGATGTCCTGAGATCATTATATGGAAGAACAAATAATTCATTATAGATCACTGGTTACAGGAAATTAGTGGTAAAAAATATCAAGTTTATCAGTGTGTCAACATTTCTGACTGTGGGAAAAATAAAACTACAACCTAAAATAAACTGTCAAAAACTTGAGTGCAAAACTGTCACCTCAAAATGTTAAAATGTTATAAATCTAAGGTATGGAATGGAGGCAAAGAAGAAAGGAAGCTGAGAGAGTTGATCACACCCGAACTGTGCTTTTTTTATACGTGAAAGGCTTTATCTGTCTCATAACAAGTTGAATGACATCACAAAAGAGGAATAACAATATTCAGAGAAAAGACACATTACTTTATATACTATATGAGGAAATTTCCCACATCTAGATAAGAAAAAATAATTGAGATCCATTTCATTCACATGAGTTAAGAGACAACATGTAAAAATTGAGGTAATACCATTAGTAGTAGAAAAATGCTTCTTATATTTTTAAAATTGTTTTTTAAATGATTATGAATATTTTGTAGGTGTGTGTGTGTGTGTGTGTGTGTGTGTGTGTGTGTGTTGTCTCTGTGTGTACATGTGGGCCATGAGGCATGTGTAGACATTTTCAGACAACTTTCAGGGATGAGTTCTCTGCTTTCACACCCTGTTCCAAGGATCAAATTCCTGTCATTATGTTTAGTGACAAGTGCCTTTACTAACTGAGTCATCTCAATGACTTCTAAAACTAAAATAGTCTAAAAGAACTAAAAAAAATGAATATATCTCTTGGGATATACTAAAAGATATTTAAAACTTTTAAGTCAACAACTCATCTATTACAGGAAGAAAATGTTTTTGTCTTTTCAGTAAAGTAAGAATTGTCTACATATTCCACATAAAGAATAGATCTAAGATTTTACTCTGAAATCTAAAGACAAGTTATGACGAAACCAATGCCTGTTAATGATCATAATTATGGAGGGTGTGTGATCCTTGTATGAAACAGGTATATTTGAAGTCAAAAGAATTGCAGTTCATAAATTGGGATATTTTTTCCAAATCAAAACTTTCTACTTCACAGTAAGAACAAAACGTTTGTGAAGAACTATATACTTTCCATTAAAGATGGCTCCAGCTGCATATGTAACATATGGCATTGTCTGGCACCAATAGGAGAAAATGCCCCTGGTCCTGTAAAGGCTCGATTCCCCAGTGTAGGGGAATGCCAAGGTGGAAAGGTGGGAGTTGGTGGGTGGGGGACCATCCTAATAGAAACAGGAGGAGGAGAAATGGGAGAGGGTGATTCGGGGGGAGGGGGAATCCAGGAATGGGGATTACATTTGAAATGTAAATACATAAAATATCCAGCAATAAAAAAGAAACATTCTTCAACTGTAAATATGCAACAGGTACAAAAATAGATTTTAAAAATCAATAAAATGAGAGTTTGATGTCCTACATTTATGGAAAGGTAAAATTTGGATATGGATGATCTAAACAGTTGAAGCAACATCTCTTCATGATAAGAACTCTGAACACTCCATGGTCTGAGTATTCATACTTCATTATGATAAACCTGTGCTTTATATACCCACTGATAAAATCAGAGAATAGGGAGAGGCTGAAAACATTTCCAATAAGATCAAAATAAGACCAGGTTGTCACTTCTTGCTGTGCTCATCAATATAGTACTAATGTACTACTAAATGTAGAACTACAGTTCTACATTTAGGTGCAACAAATAAGCAGGAAAAGAAATCTGGTGCATCAGAAAAGAAAACAAAGAAGCAAGCCATACGTGTTTTGAGCTAACTTGTTCTATAATTAGAAAAACCAAAAATGCCATTAAATGTTTATTAGAACGACTGAACTCAGTAAAGAATTGTGCGACAATTCAATACACAAAAGTAGGGAGGGTTATATGGGAGAGTTTGGTATGAGAAAGGAAGAGGGGAGAAGACATAATTAGGCTATAATCCTTACAAAACAAAAGAAATATTCTTTTAGCAAGTAAGCACTTTTTACATACTCACATTAATTTTGCTGAGAAGTAAATTATGAAATGAGACCTTTTATAACTGTTACAAGAGAGAAAGTCAGATCTGAAAGAGTAAGGCTAATCACAGAAGGAAAACATCCTTTACTGTGAAATGGCAATACCTCATCAAAAATAATATTATGATACCATTTTAAAATTTCTGAGTGGGGTGAGATTTCTTTAACTAACTAGTGGAAGATTAAAAAGAATGTATTCATATACATTCACTCCTGAACACATCTATATGTGTCTATGATGCATCTCAACCTACAAAGCCTGCAATTCATTTGTACATTTGCAAATGATAAATTGAGGTGAATTTATCATAGCTTTCATTTAGATTNTTGCTAAAGGTTTGGTCGCATGCCATTGCTGTACATTTGTTTTGTTTGTTTGTTTTCTTTTTGTTGTTTATTTTCTCCTTTTGATTCTTGAGACAGTCTTCTTTGCATGTAGTCTGATTTTAAGCTTTCTACATGGGCTGGCCTTGAACGTGAAGTCCTTGAGTTGTGTGTGTATACCACCATGCCTACTAAGTGTATTATCTTTCCTTTTCATTTAGTTTTCTCTCTTATCCAGACCACAGTTTTCTCTCCCTCCACTCCTCTTAGTCCTTCCTCTCCACCTGCCCTTTCTGCCAGCCCTACTCCTCCTCAGTTTCCCTTCAGAAAACCACAGTCCCTGTAAGACTATCAACCACACAAGCAAATAGGGCATAACATGTTATAAGAAGACCCTCATGTCAAGGCTGGATGAAGCAATCCCAGAAATGCTTTCTTTAAAAGTGAAAATAAACTAAATTTTAGCAAATATTGGAACACATTATCAAATATAAACTTTCTGATGTACCTTTTGCACTTATTTGAAATTCTCCATAGTACAACCATACACCTTATATGTTATAGTGTTTGACCTAAAAATCTCATATTGAGATACATTACTATGTTGTGAAGAATCTCTTACAACTACTTCATTAAGTGCCTTTTCAAGTTAACATACATGTAGTGTCACAAACCTAAAATACATATTGCTTTTCATCCCTGTCTCTTAAGGAACACATTTTATAGTCTTGATACCAGGTTTGAAAGCATCTTCCCCTGGGCCTGAGCCCTGGGAATTTTCACCTGACAGAATTTCCTTACCTCTAATTTGTGATTTTAAGGTGTGAGCACAGAGAGGTGATTTGATGCTTAGAAGTGTCAATGTGAGAAAAATAAAAACAGTGATTGCACAAAGAGGGTACAATACAGAAGTGTCAAATACAATGTAATTTTGGAGAAATACAGACTTCATAGAACTCCCACTATCATGTGGACACTTTTCAAATACCATTCCCTATATACATAGCAGAAATAATTATATTAATTTAACCATCATATGTGCAGTAGTTCTATATGAAGATAGAATCCTATATGAAAAATATCCTATTTTATTTATTTGCAAACTCAGAGAACTCTGAGGAGGTATAAAAAATTCTACTTTCAATGAGACTCATTATTTAACTGTGAACATGGTATTTGGAATGTCAAATAACAAAATAAAATCTACATACTTCTGGCCATTTTTCTATTTTTATTAAAATAAAATATGTGACTCCAAATCTATGTCAATGGAACCTAAATTTTTCTAACTTTTACACAAACACACACACACAAGCAACACACACACACACACATCTTAAAATTTACTACATGATTTGACTAGATGTGTGTATGTGACTGTGTTTTTGTGAGTGCAATGTACGTGTCTCTGTGTGTGTGTGTGTGTGTGTGTGTTCATGTGTGTGTGTAGGTGTTACTGTCCCAGGATAAGCTCACCCATAAGTGGCCCAGCTTGAATTGGTGGCAGAAATAGACACAGTCTCTGCCTTCTTACTTCCTTGAAATGAAGGAAGAAATGTAAAAGTTCTGTCCCTTTGGGACTTATGCAAAATAATAGACAGTGGGTTCAGTTTTTACAATGAGAAATGTTCTAAAAATGATCCAGCATGATTCCGGGAAATGGACTTATGCAATATTACAATTTTCTACACAGGAATACATGACCTAAAGGATGAAATTGTTATTCCCCTAAGGGAGTTTGTGATCTGATTCTCCATGACCTTGGGGATAGGTTGCTTCAGAAAAAAGAAAAGCTTTCCTTTCCACAGGGTCATGAGTCACTATGCTTCCACTGAAGAATATAGGGGGTTTTCAGCAGCTGTGGTTCCCCACTGGTAGCTGTGCTACTAGCATGAAAACTCAACAGGACTCTTGTTAAGGAACTCTAAAGCTTACTTCAACTACAAACTGTTAAGTGTTCATTTAGACTAGGGTTTGTGTGTCAAATTGTTTTGAGTTTGTTTTATAGGTTTTGGATGATTCATAAACTAAATCAAATATTGATAGAAATTTCACTTTTTTACTGAAAAGAATGTTTATACAATATACCTGTTCACAGTTTTCTCTCCCCTGTATCCTTCTACACCTTACCCACATCTCCACATATTCAACTCCTTCTTTCTCTTTAGAAAGAAAGCAAACAAATACAAATAACAGGAATAAACAAGAATTAAAAACAACAACAGCAACAACAAAGAAAAGACACAAGAAACACACACAGAGAGACACAAAGACATACAAATATCAAATCTAACAATACAAAATCAGAAATCATAGTATCCAAACAAGAGATCAGTAAGATAAAAACCAAAGTAAACAAACAAAGAATACACAAAATCAAAAAGTTCTACAAGAACATCATTGAGTTTGTTTTGTGTTAGAGCCTAACGTTAAGTATGGTTTAATATACCCAGCAGGCTTTTGTTGGAAATTTTACCTTTGCAAAGCAGTTGTCAGTTACAGATAGCTTCTTGGTCATGGATGTGAGCTGATGTTCATGTCCCCCTCTCAGTGCTGGGATCAAATCTTACTTGAAACTGTGCAGATCTTGTGCATGCTGCCACAGTCTCTGTGAGTTAATAGGTGAATCAGTACTGTTGTTTCTTGAAGATGCTTTTTCCTTGATGTCTTCCGGATGCTCTGGCTCTTATAATCTTTCAGCATCCCTCACAACTCCTGGAGGGCTGAGGGGATAGATTTGATGAAGTTATCTAATTTAGAATGAAGTGTTTCAAAGCCTCTCACTCTCTGCTCATAGTCCAGTTGTGGGTCTCTGTATTAGTTTTCATCTAAAACAAAAGGAAGCTTCTTTGATGATGGCTGAGTAAGACACTGATCTGTGATTTTAGCAGAATGTTGCTAGTCATATTATTGCTATGTTCCTTTAGCAAAACAAGAGTATTTGGTTTTCTGCTTTCCCTTTGGCCCATGGCCTATGTAGTCTTAGGTTCTTGACCAACTTGGCAGTGTCAGTCAGAGGTTCCATCTCACATAGTGGGTCTTATTTCAAATCATATTGTGGTTTATTACTGCCATGTTTGTGCAACTATTGCACAAGTGTACCATGTAAGCAGATTACCATTGTCAATTGCATGGTTTGTAGCTATTTTGTTGTTGTTGTTGTTGGTGGTGGTGGTGGTGGTGGTGGTGGTGGTGGTGGTGTGTGTGTGTGTGTGTGTGTGTGTGTGTGTGTGTGTGTATGTGTATTAGCATGCAGAGTACTTTCCAGTTCCAGGAATATTTCTCAGTGGAAGTGGAGGGTCTAGTTAGGTACTAGCTGGTCTTCTTCATGTTCAACGAATCAGCAATAAGTCCTTACAATCAATTTGTGTAGAACAATCAATAGCCTGATTTATATGGGGATTTTGGGGGACCCTTTAGGCCAACAAAGCAATTAGATATAACACTCCTGGGACTGGAAGTTTCACTCGGTGAAGAGAGAAGTTGAGTTGGGGCTTTGTCTCCCCCATTATTTTGTGATTCAATTTAGAGAGAGATTCAATCAAGAGACTTCTACAGCAGTGAGGTTCCATATGAGTCTCAAGTGGTTCTTATGATTAGGTATCCTTCTCAGTTCTCCCTTCCTTACCTGTCCTGTTCCCTTATTCCCTGTTTAATCTTCCAGTTCCTGTCTCCCTGCTGTCTCTCCACAAATCTATTTCACTTTTGAGAGAGAGAGAGAGAGAGAGAGAGAGAGAGAGAGAGAGAGAGAGAGAGAGAGAACTGGAAAGAGTGTGGCTTCTTGGCTAGTGGAAAACAATGGCACAAAAACTATAACAATATAACATGATTCCATCATAAATGTTATATTATAGGGCCATGAAGTATCTCAAAGTCAAGAGAAGGGACTGCCTCTTTTGAGAATGGATAGTATGAGAATACCAGTGCACAGAGAGAAGCCACAGACCGTGGTCAACATTAGCTGAGTAATGCTGAGAAAGATAAAATTAGAGAAGACAGGCTTCCTGTTGATCATCATAGTAACACAGACCATTGGATATCTCATATTCACAAGGCATATCTACTCAGTTACTGCCTCCTTCTTAAAAGCTGTCACCTACTGCCTGGGAGAAAGCTGGAAGTATGGTAGGGAATTAGAGAGCTGATCTTGTTGTTAGCCTTCAGAAGAGCAGCTGCTGCAGCAAGAAGACACAAAATATAATCCAGGTGGCACTATGATCAAACAGATGAATCCTCAGGCCACCAAGTGACAGTATCAATCCTCTACCCTGTAGGTGAAGGGAAAGGTCCACTTGGGCATAAGAAACAGAAAAACATAACCCAGTACCTGTAAAAGAATGGCAGGGTGAGCATGGAGGAGGACATTGTATCCAGAATATCAGTTGTCTCAAAGGCAAGATTTTCCTCTTACATGACATGTCTGAGGTGCCAGGCAGTGTCAGACTATGATAAGAAAGCACGAGTAGGGTGAAAAAAAATCTCAGTCACAAAGCCCAGGTTAACAGGTTTCATAGGTCTTCCACTTCCAAACAGATGAGATTAAAATAAAAACAGATCATCCTACCATAGGAAGCCATGCAAGGCACTTCCAGGCTACTTTTCCATGTAACACAAGCTTGAAGGATGGCTGAAAGTAAATCCGAGCGACTAAGAACAAATGCCGGCACTGCAGAGCTAACCTTTAACACAAGGAAACCCAGCACTGATGTTAACATCAAGACCCCGATCTAGACCATCCTCCGATGGTACTGACTTAACTCACCAACAGCATAGAAGAAGGAGAAGAGCCCAGCCCATTTCCAAGCATTCACACTGTTATATAAATGCTGCTTATTTTGTATATCTTATTTAGTATTCAATCAACATGAGAAAGGAAAACCTGTTGTTAAGGGACAACCAAGAAAAGCAACTCAGAGATGATTAATGTGATGGAGTTATTAGAATCAAAACAGGAAACTAAACTTGAAACATCCAAGATTCTAGTAAAAATGGATAATAGGCATTATCAGTGAGGAGAGATTTAAGAAGAAAGCATCAAAAAGAAGTAGTGGAAATAAAACTCAGAGACAAGTATTTCTTTTGTTGAATTCAGCACAGGAAACATGAGTCATGTTGAAGATGAGAAAGTGAGAACAATTGGATATGCGCAGAGAATAGAAGGTGAGGTAATGACAGTTCACCTTCCACAGGTATAGGAAAATATGATAGTCTGACACAGGGTTTCCTGTTCCACCACAGAAGGGATAGAGTGAAGAAATGTGGAAAGAGATATCAATGGTTAATTTCCCCCAAATAATAAAATACATCAAGCAACATATCCAAAAGTCATAGGACACTCTCAAAAATATTTGTGCTTAAAAATAAGTAAGAATGTCTTGGCCTATCATAGGTTAAACACCGATAACTAAAGATAAAAGAGTAACAAGCAAGGCAGCTTTAAAAATAACCAAAGGAAAGCGCCAGTCACAGAAAATTCTATAGCAGGAAAAAAATAAGGTAAAATAAGGGTTCCTTTGGATAAAACGGAAATATGGTTATTAGTAGACAAATGCTAGAACAGATTTGAAGACATTCTCCATGCAGAAGAAATGTTGCACCATCATATTGAAAAGATTCTGCTCCTTGGGTACCCAAGGAGCTGAAGGGG